>NC_081407.1:342678663-342978663 GCF_030272615.1 Cryptomeria japonica
TACTCCTCGAAACATGTGATGTTCTCAGTTCCACACCCATCACTAGACGTAGGAATTGGCCGTAGTCACAGATAGGATCTAATTTATTATGGATGGAAAGGGAGTGAAAAGGGAGAGTTATGGATGGCTAACCAATCTTAGGTAGATCAATAACAAGCCATGATGGGAATGGGTAAGTTTTATTGGTGAGTGAATAGGTTGTGAGTGTGTGCAATGTGAAAGATGAAAGAGAATCCCGAAGGAGGGAGGAGCAAAGTCTTCTCTACGCATGGCGCTGGTGACCCAGTTTTCACCATGGTACTTTCCCA
Organism: Cryptomeria japonica; assembly: GCF_030272615.1. Classification (NCBI taxonomy): domain Eukaryota; kingdom Viridiplantae; phylum Streptophyta; class Pinopsida; order Cupressales; family Cupressaceae; genus Cryptomeria; species Cryptomeria japonica. The sequence goes on from NC_081407.1 coordinate 342,678,972, forward strand.
AGGCGCCACCGAAGTGGTTTTCACCGTTGGACGAAATTATTTCTCTTTACTTTTTTGATTTTTCAATTCAATTTTTTTGATTTTTTTGTATTTTTGCAATTTTTTGATTTTTTTGTATTTTTGAATTAGGATATTCCAAAGAGCTTATGTGTAGAACCTGCGAAGATGCATGTTGTTGATAGGATCCTCCAAGGGTTCACCTTCTGTAGTTGAGAGCTGATATGCCCCAGATCCATATACTGTTGTGATGATGTAAGGACCAAGCCAGTTGGGTTCAAATTTGCCCTTCTTATCTCTGTCTTGCTGATTCTTGGGGTTCTCTCTAAGGACTAAGTCACCTACCTCAAATGTGCGAGGCTTGACTTTGTGATTGTAACTGCGACTCATTCTTTGTTGATAAGCCTTGAGATGATTAAAAGCAGTGTATCGTCGTTCCTCCAGCAGTTCTAGTTCTTGTAAGCGAGAGACCCTGTAGTCTTCATCGTTGATTATGTTTCTCAAGGAGACCCGTAAAGAAGGTAACTCGACCTCAATAGGCAAGATGGATTCAGCGCCGTAGACAAGTGAGTAGGGTGTAGCTCCTGTAGGTGTGTGGACACTGGTATGATAGGCCCAAAGTGCGGGATTGAGTTGGACATGCCAGTTACGGCCAGCGTCGTCGACTGTCTTTTTAAGGATTTTGAGAATTGTTTTATTAGACGCCTCAGCTTGGCCATTACCTTGGGGGTAGTATGGTGTGGAGAAACGGTGAGAGATATGGAAGCGCTCACAGAGTTCACGAACATCCTGATTTTTGAAGGGACACCCGTTATCAGTAATAATGGAAGTAGGAATCCCATATCGGCAAATGATGTAGTTCAGGATGAAAGTAGCGATTTGTTTTCCAGTAACTTGTGTAAGAGGCACGGCTTCAATCCACTTTGTGAAATATTATGTGGCTGTGATAATGAATTTATGTCCATTGGAAGAAGGAGGGTGAATCTTGCCTATGAGATCGAGTCCCCACTGACAAAAGGGCCAAGGAGATGCAAGTGGCTGTAGTTCCTGTGCTGGTGCATGTATAAGGTCTCCATGAATTTGACACCGCTTACACTTTTTGACAAACTGATATGCATCTTTTTCCATAGTAGGCCAGTAGTATCCAGTCCTGATGAGTTTCTTGGCCAAGGTAGGACCACTAGTATGCGGACCACATATCCCTTCATGCACTTCTTGTAACACAATCTGAGCTTCATCACTCTCTAAACATCTAAGGAGGGTGCTATCTAGACCTCGTCGATATAGGATATCAGCTAGGATAACGTATCGGGAGGATTGGCGAATGAAAGTGCGGCGTTGGTTGTTCGATAGATCGGGAGGTAAGATATTGTCGCGAAGGTATGTGAATATGGAACCATATAACTGGGATTCAGGACCAACAACACATATCATTTCCGTAAGAGTGATCTCATATGAAGGAATCAGCAGGTTGTCTACCAGGAACTCATAGCAGGTCTCATTTTGCGGTAGATCAATGAGCGAAGCAATTGTAGCCATGGCATCAGCAGCACGATTCTGTTCTCTTGGTATCTGCTCAAACTCTGTCTTTGCAAAGTGTTGTTTGAGATCATCTACCAGTTGTTTATAAGGCATTAGATTTTCATCTTTTGTTTGATAATCATCAGTTGCTTGACGGATGACAAGTTGAGAATCGCCAAAAACACGAAGCTCTTGGATCTTCCACTGAACTGCAATTCTTAGCCCAGTTGTTAATGCCTCGTATTCCGCTATATTGTTGGTGCAAGGAAATGATAAGCGGTATGACTTTGGTATAGAATCACCTTGGGGAGTTATAAAGAGTATACCTGCTCCTGCCCCGTGCTGTGTGTATGAGCCGTCAAAGTATAGTTGCCATGGCTTTGCAGGTGATATTGTTAGAATGGACTCATCTGGAAATTCTGACTGTAGAGGAACATCATCTATCATGGGAGCATCTGCCAATTGATCTGCAATTGCTTGTCCTTTTATAGCTTTTCTGTCCACGTATTCAATGTCGAATTCACTCAAGATCATTACCCACTTGGCTAGTCGCCCAGTAAGTGTAGCTTTGTTGAGAAGATATTTTAGTGGATCAATTTTGGCAATCAACTTAGTCTTGTGAGTGAGCATATAATGTCATAATTTTTGTGAAGCGAAGACCACAGCGAGACATGCACGCTCAATTGGTGTATAGTTCAGCTCATATCCCACCAATGTGCGACTGATATAGTAGACCGCTTTTTCCTTGTCGTCAGGTATTTGCTGTGCTAAAAGTGCCCCCAGTGCTGTCGGAGTAGCTGATATGTAAAGTAGCAATGGTTGATCTGGAATTGGTGGCATCAAAACTGGCGGGTTCAAAAGATAGTCTTTAAGTGCCTGAAAAGCCTATTGACAGTTCTCATCCCATTTGAACTTGATGTTTTTGTGTAGCAGGAGCTGGAAAGGATTACACTTATCTGCAAGTTGTGCTATGAATCTTCGTATGGACTGGAGTCTCCCTTGTAAAGACCGAAGTTGACTGATATTCTTGGGTGGCAACATGTCCAAGATAGCCTTGACTTTTGCTGGATCAGCTTCTATTCCTCTTTTAGACACAATGAATCCTAGGAGCTTCCCGGAGGTTACTCCAAAGACACATTTCTTAGGATTTAGCCTTACCTTGTACTTTTCCAACCGATCAAAAGCAACTGAAAGTATGTCCAAGTGTGTATTTCTGTCTATTGATTTAACCAAAAGATCGTCAACATAATCTTCCACGGTTATGTGCATGAGATCATGGAAGATAGTAGTCATAGCTCGTTGATACGTGGCACCTGCATTTTTCAGCCCAAAGGGCATGACATTCCAGCAGAAGGTTCCCCATGGACAAGTGAATGATGTTTTATGTTGATCTTCAGGTGCAATCCTGATTTGATTATATCCAGAAAATCCGTCCATTAAGGATAACATCTCATGGCCTGCTGTGAGATCAACAATTAAATCAATGTTTGGTAATGGGAAATCGTCCTTTGGACAAGCCTTGTTGATATCCCTGAAGTCTGTACATATTCGGATGCTGCGATCTAGTTTGCTAACAGGTACTAAGTTGGAAATCCATTCAGGATAATCAATTGGGCGTATGAATCCGACATCCAGTAATTTCTCCAGCTCTGCCTTGACTAATAATGCCACTTGTGGATGCATTTTCCTCAATTTCTGCTTTACTGGTTTTGCCCCCGGTTTGACTGTTAAATGATGCATTACTAAATCCGGGTCTAGTCCAGGCATATCAGCATAAGACCATGCGAAGTTGACTTGTCGTTCCTTAAAGAAGCTTATGAATCTTGCTTTCTCGGCCTCTGTCAATGATTGAGCAAAAAATATGTTATGTGGAACCTCTGTTGTACCAATGTTTGTCTTTATAGTCTCCTCTACCAACATGGATGATTTTTCCTCGTATGATGCTGGGAGAATGTCAAGCCTTCCATCTTCGGGCGCCTCAGAGAGGTTTTCACCCTCAGATACGTCCTTTCTTTTTACTTTTTTAGAGTCAGATAGCGCCACAGTGTGGTTTTCGCCATAAGACCCTTGTTTTGTTTTTATTTTCACATTTTTGCGACTAGAAGGCCCGACACCCTCACCAAAGTATGCCATGTTATTAAGCTCTATGGCGTATCCTGCTTTATGGTCTCCAAGAGGAAGATCATCGCGAATGCCAAGATAATCGACAATAGCTTCGTCATTTTGAAATGTATCAAGCTGTGCTGGTCCATCCTGATCCCAGTCAATGAGTTGGGGGTGAACGAGGGGAAGGTCTTTAGTGTTTTTAGAGTCCGCAAGGCTAATAGTGAAGATGTGGTTATATTCAGGTATGTCCAGATAGTCATCGAGGTCGTCAATGGCACTCTCCTCATCAGTTTCGATCGTGAGTGAGTCCAAATTATCATCACTAGTAGCACCCTCAGGGACAGGTGTCCTCATCCTATGTGATCTTGACCTAGGGCCTTGAAACGACGACTGTGCGGGATCCTTATGGGTCGGTTCTTGACCAACTCTGAATTTCTTGTAAAACTCCTCCTCCTCTGTAGGGTCCTCTGGCTCTCTAAATGTCTCGTTGAGCTCATAGTCGTTGGAGGATTTGTCTGAACCCCATTCCCATTCGTTGGAATCTGTAGAATAGTCATCTTCTTGTTGAACTTCAGCCACTTTGACTCGCCATATCTGTTTAGTTCTTTTATTGTGAATCTTGGGATTTAGAAAACCAAGCCCCTTGGAGCGTTCCCTTCTTGTAGTTAGCTCAGGTTGTAAAGGCTCCATGACACCTTCTTTGCATAGTCCAAGAGGACTTTTTCCATCATACTCGAATCTTTGCAGAATTTTGAAACCTTTGCCATAGTCTTCACAGGGTATTATAATTTGATCATGTGTATCCTCTTCAGCGTCCTTATATAGCATTTTATATAAATTTTCTTCCTCTAGTTCACCCCATTTTTGAAAGACGGTAGGATCCCATTTGAGTAGCATGATGGAGATTTGCTTATTAGGATGTGGCCTCCCATATTCCTTGGGGGAGTTCATGACTTGTCGTAAGAACATTGTTTGATTCAGAGTGTATTCTCCCATGCCTTTGTCTTGAAACTTGGCTCTAAGTTCACCTTGTTTGGATGTCGAGGGCTTTAATGACTCAGGATCAATATATGCTGAAGAAGGAGTAGCCTCACGATTGCTGGGAATGATAGTCTCAGTATGTGATCTCAAGTTATTGCAATATATAAATGGATTTGGATCACCGTTGACCGTTACCTCGACTCCATTATGAGGAAACTTAATGCATTGGTGGTATGTTGATGGGACTGCCCTCATTTCATGAATCCACGGACATCCTAGCAATATGTTATACGTGAGGTCTAGATCCAGGACTTGACAAACCACGTCCTTTGTGACTGGCCCTATTCTTAGTGGTAAGATGACCATGCCCTTGGACGAACGCTCTTCATCATCATAAGCCTTAATAGTGATTTGGTTTGTAGAATTCACAGCTTTGTCAGAATATCCCAATTGTCTGATGGTGCTCAATGTACAAATATTAAGACCTGCTCCTCCATCTATTAGGACTCATTTTATTTGGTGTTTATGTATGAAGGCTTCAATGTGTAGAGGTGCATTATGAGGCTGACTTATGGAGGCGTCATCGGCTTCTGTGAATGTGAGGGAGTGTGGAACGGATAAATATCCCACCATGGCTTGAAACTGGTCCACGTTTAGATCAGTAGGGACGGCAGTATCTCTCAAGGTTTTGTCAAGGATAGCTTTATGTGCAGGAGATATACGTAAGAGCTCAAGAATAGAGATGAGTGCGGGTGTTTTCCCTAATTGCTCTACAAGGTTGTACTCAGGCTTGGTTGATGAAAGATTGGTATTCTTAGTAGAGGCACCTGGCAATGTGATCTTACCTCGACGGGTTGTAACATGACATTCAGAGGTAGATGCGGACGAAGATCCCACACCTTTTAGGACAATTTTGGGTCTTTGAGAAGAATTCTCAGGATTTTTGTTTTTGATAGTAATGGTAGAAATATGATTGTCCATTGAGATGTGATTAATAGTGGAATCATAATTGTAAGATGCTCTGGTGTAATTGGCTTGATCATCTGTGACTTTGCCTTTTCCTTTGTCATGTTTTGGGAATGGTTCCTTAAACACCTCATGCTCTTGGTTAGATGAATGTCCCTCAATCTCAATATCTCCTCTGTCAATGAGATCTTGTACAATGTTTTTCAATCGATGGCAATTACTTGTCTTATGACCCTTGCTCTTATGAAATTCACAAAATTCATCATCATTCCACCAATTCGGTTTTACCTTTGGTTCATATGGAGGAAAATCTAGAACCGTGATCACTTTGTTTGCTACAAGCTTTTTGAATACAGATTCAAGTGGTTCTCCCAATGGAGTATACTTCCTTCATGGTTTAGCAGCCGTTTGATTGTTCACTTGATTGTTGGTAGAATTTGAACCAGAAAAGACGAACTTTGGTCTTACTGTGTTGGCATCAACAACACCATCATTAACCGTGTTCTTGTTCTTGTTCCAAAATTTTGGTTTGTCCTTTCCTTTGAGGTCCTCTTTGTTTTCTTTGAATAGCTTGATAACTCCTTGTTCAATTAAGACCTTTTCTGTTGCTAGGCCCTTTTCAATGACATCCTTGAATGTAGACAAACAAGATTTTCTGAGATCATAGCCAATAGCTTTATTAACGTTTTGTGTGAACATCTCCACCATTTGTTTTTGTGGGATCTCACAAGAGCATCTGCTAGCTAAGTTTCTCCATCTCTGTAAAAATGTTGCGAAAGATTCTCCTTCCTTTTGTTTCGTATTGCACAAGGTAGTAACTAAGACATCTGTTTCAATGTTGTAAGAGAAATGTTGAATGAATGCCTCTGCCAAGTCGCCCCATGACTTAATACCGGGAGGTAATTGAGAAAACCATTCCATCGCTTGATCTCCTAAGCTCTGTGGGAACAACCTCATTAAGTATGTTTCTTCTGCGGCTACCTCAATGCAAGCTGTGAAGAATTGTCTTATATGTGCCTTGGGGTCTCCTCTCCCTCTATATTTGTCGAATTTTGGTGTCACAAAGTGTGGAGGAAATGGAGGCATTGGAATGCTCTTATCGAAGGGATAAGGGCATATATCTCTCATAGTTTATGTGGGTTTTGATGTGCCCATGTCTTCCACTTTCTTTTGTAGATCTCTAATTTGTTGCTCCAAATTATTTTTGGGAGGAGATGGATTTCTTGTAGCATATCCCATGTTTGAAACACCCATTTGAGGAGGAGCTTGCTGCATATATGGATGATACTGATCGTAGACATGTCCATATGGAGGTCTATATTGTTGCGACATATATGGAGCACTTGGCATAACTTCTTGTTGGGGGACCCCATATCTGTTTTGCGTATATAAACCATATTCAATAGGCCTTTCATTTTCCATTGTGTTGCCCCCAATTTTGACATGGGGTCTCCTTGTGTCAAAATTTTGAGGATGTCCTTGTGTATCCACTTGTCTTAATTGACCCATATCTTGAGCATGTGTTTGAGCATAAGGCCTCCATGATGGTCTTTGAGTGTAAGTATCATATATTTGAGCTTGTGTATGTGGGATTGCTGGTTTTTGAAGCAAAACTGATGGTGACTCCGGCATCATATTATTTGGTCCTCCACTATTTGGTCTCCTTTGATCCATGTTATGTTGAGTTTGTTGTGAAGGTCTACTTTCCATAAGTTGAGATAAGTCAAAATCATGCGGTATTTTGGCTCCACTTTGTGCCATCATGTTTAGAAAGTATTGACGATCTCTCCTCATTATCTCTTCAACCAATCTATTGAATTGAGGGTCCATTATAGATTCTTGTATGTCTGCTGATAGTATTGAAGAATTGTCCACTGTGTCATTGTGTGTAGCATTGTTTATAGTGTTTGCACTTTCCACATTTGGATTGTGTCTATAAACATTCATGTCTGGTAATGTAGTGTGCTCAGGATTGTAGAATAGATCATTGTCATACTCATAAGAACTCATGTTTACGGATTCTTGAGCTTCTTTAGCTATTCTCCTAGATTTTTGAAGGCGGGTTTCAACCATGAACTAGGTGTTAGACCAATATGTGAGAAACTAGATGAAAATGACAAGAGTATGGAAGACCGAGAGTTGTATGGAGTGTAAATGAATCTTGAGGTGTACTTGCAATGTCCAAAGTGTAAGACCAAGTATGTAAGTAGTAGAGTAGGTGTGACTTCCAAAGAGAGGATAGTTTCTCTTGATGAGGTAAGCTGACCTTGACTCTAAATAAGACCAAATGAGACCCAAAGGTAAGAAACCTTGATGAGGGACCACTTAGCAAAGTGTAGTAGTATGTAGTGTGTTGACCACGTATGATGAGGACAAGCAAGTGACCTTTTGACTCAAGTTTAGACAAGTATGAATGTAAAATGAGGTATGAAGCAATGATGGACTATGTAAGACCTTAGAACAAGCTGAATGCTAGATTAAACCTGAAGAGACAACCTAGGAAGCTCAAGTATGCTGAAACTGATTTTCTTTGTTTGCTTGACTGTTAAAATTTTCAAATCCTGACACAGATGCCTCTGTATACTTCACAGACGCGGTTTTAAGACACAGACGCTACTCTGTTTTACGCAGACGCGGACAAAAACACAGACGCTATTCTGTACTTCACAGACACGTTTATCTGACACAGACGCGGTTTGAACAGACACAGACGCGTTTCTGTAACCTTAGTGCAATTTTTCCTATCTGTGAAGTTGTTTTGTTGTGACCAAATCTGATTTTTCGACTGTTTTTCATGACAAGAGGACACAGTGTTGATGACTCAATGTTTGCAGCCTGTTTAGACTCCAAAAAGTGTGTTGTTTGATGTAAAAAGTTTTTTGCATACACTTGAAGACACAAAAGACACAATGTTTTGCTGTTTTGTCTTGAATGTTTGAGTGTTTAGCATAAGACAAGCACAAATCTTAGGGCTGGCCAAGACAATAGTTGTTGATCCCACATAGGGTTTTACCCCCGAGGCTACGCTATTCAGAGCGGATACTTAGATGCTTGACCTCACTGGCTCCACCCTCGGCACTCACTTCTCGGGTCAGCCAAGCATCAGTCCCCATGAAAACTCCCCATGGCAAACTTTGTATCTCTACTAAGAACCGTATGTGTGTGGGCCGCTACCAGAGGTCCGACCTCCTGCCTCAACAACTAGAAGGATTTGGGCATCTAAAACAAAGAGGTGCTAGTAAGGGCATCCGCTCGTGTGCCCATACATGCGGCACTTTCAGCTCTGTAAATACAGAAGGCTCCCAGCCGGTAGGGGTTACGCCCTACAAATGATCAAATAAATTTGATCAAACGGGTTTATGGGGAGACATAGTGTCGGTATGAACTAATCAGCACACGTTATCCATAGTTTTCACCATGAATACATTTGATTATAGTGGTTTGGATGAGGTGGGTTTTCCTCGCTACCACTTGGGTCGTTCTCTTCTCACTAGTAGTCCTAATGACCACACGGGAAGACAGGCCCTCTAAAGAGTAAACAAAAAGAGCCTATTGCTCAAAACACAAAAGACAATGATTCAATTTTAGGGCACCAATTGAAGTGTTTGCTAAGCTATGAAACAAGGCACACAATAAAAATTACAAAACCCTAGCTAAGGCCCTGCAACAAAATTGTTAGTAGTTTGGGTTGTTTCAAATGATAACCCCTTCCTGCAAGCGCACAAGTTAGGTAAATTTTTAGAAAACCCAAAAAGACTTTGTGAAAAGGGGCCTTCAACAAAAACGTATTTGCCTCCAAAGCAAGCTGCACAAACCAGGTTAGCTAGATCTGCAAAGGTTAGCCGAAAATAAACCAGATCTGAAACCCTAAGTACAAAATCCGAAAACCCGAATCAAAGAAACTTGAAAAATTTGCAAAATAGAAAGCACAGACGCCTTTATACCAGACACAGACGCGTCTGAACTACACAGACACGGTTTTGTAGTTCACAGACGCGATCAAAGGTCACAGACGCGACTCCCGAACGCAAATGCGATAAGATCAGTCACAGACGCGATTAAAATTCTCAGACGCGATTCCAGAAACCTGCAAAAATAAAAATCTGGCAAAAACACAGGCGCGATTCACGATATCACAGACGCTTCTGAAACACAAAAACGCGATCCGAACACTCGTAGACGCGAAAAAAAACCTAAAATGTCGTCGAAATCGTCCGATCTGCAACTTCAAAAATGCAAAATCTACAACAAAAATGTTAAACGCAAAGGGACAAGGGTCCCACCGGGCGTGCCAAAATGTATATGGTGAAAATGGATAACAAATAACAACAATATTGAAAGACTAAAATGGATTCAACCACTAAACCCTAGCCTAACAATGAACAAAGATCCACCATAACATATGAAGATAACCTAAGACAATGCAAAATAACTCAAATCATAAAGATTATACCATCACATGTCCAATAGGGTTTTGATCTCCATTCTTCCTATCTCCATTGATCTTGTTTGATATGCTTGCTCTCAGATTTTTGTATGCACAAGAGCTCAACAAAGAACGGAATGTGGTTGCAAGTAGGATCGTAGTGTAGCCAAGTACTCCAAAATCAGTCATTAGGGTGTGTCATTAGGGTTTGACAATGAAGAAAGCATCTCCTTAAATAGAAGACACAATATGAAATGGAGGGTTAAGATTGAGAGGTGTAAAAAGAGAGGTCGGCTAGGATTAGAGGGTAGGTAAAAGAAATACCAAAATAATGAAAGGGGTAGGTAGTGTAGGAAATAAGAGATGAATGACATGTGTCATGTGTAGAAAAAGATAATGAATTAATTAAATAAATAAATATTTATTTAATTAATAGAAGAAGTGGGATCAATTAAATAAATAAAATATTTATTTAATTTAAGAAAAGGATAATTTAAATAAATAAATGTATTTATTTAAATGAGAAATAAGGCTAGAAGAGGATAAATGAATTAATTAAATAAATAAGGATTTATTTAATTAATAGAAGAATTAGGCTTAGATAATTAAATAAATAAAATATTTATTTAATTAGACATGACAATTTTGAGTGTCTACACCAAGCAATACTGAACCTCCACAAAGGAAGACACTCTTCAGGACCACATGCAAAGAAGGAGGCAAGGTATGTAAGGTTATATTAGATTTAGGTTCAACTGAAAAATTTAGTATCCTTAGAAATGATACAAAAACTAAAATTGAGAAGAATTCCTCATCCATTTCCATATAAAGTTTCTTGGCTTACTAAAAGAAAATAGACCTTGGTAGAAGAGCAATCATGGGTTGAATTTCAGATAGGAGCATACAAAGACAAAATTATGTTTGATATTGTTGATATGGATGCCTGTCATCTTCTTTTTGGGAGACCATGGCAATATGACCTCAAGGCCCATCATGATGGACACAAGAATACCTACTCCATCACCAAAGATGAAAATGTGATTGAATTGATACCTCTGTCTAATAACAGTGAGGATCAGAAGGAGAATGAGGCCAAGATCATGATCATGGAAGCAAAAGATTTCCTCAAGGAAATCAAGGAAGAGGGAACACATTGTTTTGCAATGATGTGAGTACCAAGGCAAGAAGAAGAGCCCATTGCAGATGGCAAGGTAGAAAAGAAAAGGGTGACAGTCCCTGAGGAGGTGAAGGAAATGTTGAGCAAATACAAGGACATAGTTGCAGAAGAGTTGCCAAGAACCCTACCACCAATAAGGGAGATAAGTCATTACATTTATTTCATTCTCGATGCCACCTTACCAAATAAGACAGCCTACAAAATGACTCCCCAACAAAATGAGGAAGTTTTAATGCAGATCCAAGAGTTGCTTGATAAAGGTTTGATAGGGAAGAGCTTGAGCCCTTGTGCAGTCTCGGATATCTTAGCACTAAAGGAGAGAACATGGAGATTATGCACTAATTCCCAAGCCATTAACAAGATAACCATCAGGTATAGATTCCCTATGCCTAGAATAGAAGATTTTCTCGATTGTTTAGGAGGTGCAAGGTATTATTCCAAGATTGATTTAAAAAGTGGTTAATCACCAAATAAGGATTAGAGTCGGTGATGAATGGAAAAATGACTTTAAAACAAATGAAGGATTGTATGAGTGGAGGGTGATGTCATTTGGGTTGTCAAATTCCCCTAGCACTTTTATGAGACTCGTGAATGAGGTGTTGAAGGAATCCATTGCTAAGTTTGTCATAGTGTATCTAGATGACATCCTAGTGTTTAGAAAGACAAAGGATGAGCACCTAAAACATTTGGATATGGTCTTGAGAAGGTTGAATGAAGAGAAACTAATGATAAACATGGAAAAGTGTGTGTTTTTGCAGGAAGAACTGACTTATCTTGGGTTTGTGATTTCTAGAGGAAATCTGAAAATGGATGTTGATAAAGTGAATGCCATTATCACATGGCCAATTCCTAGAACAATTGGTGTTGTAAGGATTTTTTATGTCTTAGATACCTTTTATAGGAATTTTATCAAGAATTTTAGCCAAATTTGTGCTCCCATGTTAGAGACCATCAAGGGTGGACAGAAGTGCAAATTTTCATGGACCAAGGAGGTGGATGAAGTATTTGAAATGTTGAAGAAAAAGGTATCATAGCAACTGGTTCTTACCTTAACTAATTTTTATAAAATCTTTCAGATTGAATATGATGCAAGACATTTGTAAATAGGTGCAGTACTTAGTCAACAAGGTAGGCCAATTGCATTTTTTAGTGAAAAATGCAATGACGCTAAAAAGAAATATTCTTCCTATGATTTGGAGATGTATGCATTAGTTCAAGCACTAAAGAAGTGGAGGCATTATTTGCTTCCCAAAGAGTTTGTTTTTATACAGATAATCAGAAACTAAGCTTCCTAAATAGTCAGGATAAATTGAGTCATAGGCATATGAAGTGGGTTGAGGCCATTCGGGCCTACACCTTTACAATCAAACACAAGAAAGGTGTCTCAAACAAAGTTATAGATGCTCTTAGTAGGAGGGCACTAACAGTTTCAGAAATCCAGTTGGAGAGTGTAGGAGTTGATTCCCTCAAGGGTATGTATGTTGAAGATGAATATTTCAAAGACATCTACAAGGTATGTGATGCTATGAAAAATGGATTGGTGGACAATCACAAGAAAATCATGTTAGTAAACTTTCAACCATAAGCATAACATGAAGATGAATCCATTTCAAAATCATATCAAGAAAGACTAGTAACAAAGCAAATAGGAAAATAAAGAACTAGACAACTCTAATACTCCCCCTTATGCTTGATGATGTTGGATCTTCCTTTTTCCTCTCCTCTCCAAGATCCAAAAAGCCTCGCTTGATTGTAACTCTCAGCTTCTAGAATAAAACCATGGATGGCAAATGGAGTATTGAGTGTGGTTGAGAATGTAGCTCTATGACTTATGCAAAGGCAAAAACTAGAGTTGGTATGAGAAACTTAGTAATGATATGCAGGTATAGTAACAATACTCTAATGCTTTTTTTATTTGCTTGAGGAATGAGCTCCTTTTATAGGAATAAATGTTGATTGAATGGTCAGGATTGAGTGAGCTTGTGAAGGGCTAGGATTGGTGTGTTTGTGATCCATGTGATTGTTTTCAACCCAATGTAGTGATGACAAGTGTCACTATGAGAGGTCTTGAGAGGAGAGGGAAGAATCATTAAATGCTTGAGATGACATGAGGGTTATCCTAGGAGGGTTTGGTTAGGCTTGAGTTAGTGAATAAAGATTTTATCCAAGGGTAATGCTTTTATCCAATGGATAAACTCTTGTGCAAGAGTTAAAGGGATAACCATGGTCAAAGCAATGAATGCTTGAAGATACTTGTGAATTAAAGGGATGGTTGAGTTAGAGAGAAAGTCTCTAGCCAAGGGTTGAGTTTGAGTTAACCACAAATGGTTATTGAAGACTTTGGAGGGTAAATTGTTGGAAACACGAAGCCTTTAATGGTTTGTGAAGACTTTGCATGTTTTGAGAAGTGACCTTTTTCTTAAGGAATGTGAAATGATTAGGAGGGGGATTAGGATAATTAGAAGGGGTTAGAAGAATCCAGAAGGGGGTTAGAATAATCTAGAAGGAAGTTAGTGAGAAAGTGGGTGAGGATAAAAGGGGATTTTAATTAAAATAAAATTCATTTATTTCAACTAAAATTTTGCAACTTGCATTTGTAGGAGAATGCAAGTGCGAGGGTTTTAGATATTTAAATAAATATATTTATTTATTTAAATGTGACAGAGAGGATTTTAGGGATTTAAATAAATGTTGATTTATTTAAATGTGGAGAGGGGTTAATCAAACAAATATGCTTTATTTATTTAATTAATTGTCAAAACATGGTTTAATGAATTAAATTAAATAGATTAAATAATTTATTTAATTAATAGGAGAAGAGGGTTAGGATGAATTAATTAAATATTAATTTAATTACTTATTGATCGATGGTTAAATAATAAAACAAATACTAAGTATTCATTTAATTAAGTGGACAGATGTGGATGTCTACAGTATGCATTGAGTTTGGTAGCCGGTATCATTTACAGTATTCAGATTATTTGATTCAAGATGGCCTTATTTTCAAAGGGTTCCAGTTATACATTCCTAAATGTTCAATGAGGGATAACATAATTAAGGAGAAGCATAGTGGTTGTATGAAAGGACAATTTAGATTAAACAAAACTCTTGAGTTGGTGAGAAGATTTTATCACTAGCCTAAATTGCAAATAGATATTAGAAAATTTTTGGATTCATGTGTGGTGTGTCAAAAGGCCAAAGGGAAAACAACAAATGCAAGACTATACTAGCCATTGCCCATTCCTTCAATGCCTTGGGAAATTCTGAGCATGGATTTTGTTATGGGTTTGCCAAGAACTCAAAAAGGTTTTGACAGTATTTTTGTGGTTATTAATAGGTTTAGCAAGATGGCACATTTTATGTCATGCAAGAGCAGAAGTGATGCTACATATGTTGCAAACCTTTTCTTTAATGAAGTTGTGAGAATACATGGTTTACCCTTGAACATTATGTCGAACAAAGATGTGAAATTTGTAGGACATTTCTGGAGGACTTTATGGAGGAAGTTAGGCACAAACTTGTCTTTTAGTTCAGCTTATCATCCCCAAACGGATGGCCAAACAGAAGTGGACAATAGGTCACTTAGCAATTTGCTAAGGTTCCTTACCAAGCAGCATGATGAATAGTGGCATTCCATCATCTCCCAAGAAGAATATGCCTATAATGATTCTGTTAATAGGAGTACTAGAAGGAGCCCTTTCCAAATTGTCTATGGACTGAATCCAAGAGGTGTGCTAGAATTGAGAAATCTACCCTCAACTAAACATATCAATGCTTGTGGCGAATAATTTGTTGAAGGGATTGTAGTGTCATAAATTGTACACCCTTGCTAGGGTGGTACAATTTCACACTTAGGTTAGCACCCACCTTAGTGTGTCTTGCATCTTGCATTTCTAATTCCCCTTTAAGAATTTAATTAATTAATTTAATTTAGTCTAAGGTCTTGTTTCATCACTTCACATATTATAAGGTTGGGCCCTTTACCCTAAGTGTGCCCCTTTTCATCTTATTCCTCCAATGAATTATTTAATCATAAACCCTAATTATGTCTTATTTTGACCGTTGAGGCTTGATTTCAAATATCAAAACATCTTGGAATCATCAGTAACTTTGGTATGTTCTCTAATATCATCATATCTAATGGCCCCAAAAATTTGGTGAAAAGTTGGTCGGACCGTGGCAGGAATGCACATGGTCCTCGACTTTTTCCCCGAAATTTTGGGAGCACAATCCTATGATATAATAATGCTTAAGCCCAAAAGATCAGTAGGAAATTCAAATCCTAGGTCAGCCTAAACATGAAATTAAGATCTAGGGTTTCATACTTAAGAGCTCTCTTTCTTCATTTAAAGGGGTCTTCTTTTAAGAATCTAAGAGCACGTTTTTGGAGCATTAAAGCCTTCTTTGTAGAGAAAGAGTAGATCTTTGAAGTCTTCAGGAAAATTCAACATTCATCCATCAAACATTCATCAAGCATCATTTTTATCAATTGGGGGCTTTTGAAGATGTAGAAGAACAATAGGAGATCACTGACTAACAATTGGATTGTACCTCTCTCTTTGGGTTGGGTATGGTTTCATGTTGTTTCCATGTGTTTGCATAAGCTTCATTTTGATTCATATTCATGCTTTAGATCACTTTGCATTGTGTATTTAGAGCATTTACTTTGTCAATTATAAGCAGTTAGGGTTTACTCTTTAAGGTTTCTCTAGATTGCTTGCTTTCATCTTAGGATCTTGCACACACATTTTTAGTACATTATCGGCTATTTGTAGAGGTGAAAATCACCAACATAGGGGTTTGACTAAGGTAAAATCCTATATAGCCACCCCAAACCCTCTTTTTCAGCTTCAGGTACAAGTTCGGATCCGAGCGTCACTAGAAGTTTCAGGACCGGAAGAGTACACAGGGACAGTTTTGGGTTACATATCTCAGCAAAAAAAAACAAAGAGAGGGGCATGGTTCCCTGGTCCTTCCTAGGACAGTAGCATGGCACCATGCTCCTACCCTCTATTAGCAGGATCTAGCAGAACAGTACTTTGCAAGCTCCATAATTCATCTTGTTAGTCGCAGCTCCAGAAGTGCAGAATCGGGACAATGGCATGGCACCCTAGTCCCAGACATTTCTACTCAGATTTCAAACATAGGTTCACCTCTCATTTTTCCTTCTAATCTATACTTTTTAGCAATATATCAGTTATCCTTGATTTGCATTCTTAGATTAGGGTTTGCTTGCTTACTTGCATTCTAGGTTAGATTGCATTTTTGCATCATTCCTCTCTCTCATTTACAACAAAGGAATAGAAATCCTAAGAGGTAATCCATGGATCCCTCTTCCTCATAAGAAGTAGATGAAGTGTGTTACCTCCATAGGCTCTTTCATATTCCAAGAGTGTGTATGAGAGTGGGATTAGGGTTTCCATACTTAGTCTCACTTTTTTCCCTACACATCTTTTGTGAACCCAATAAGAATCCAATTTCATTTGCATTTCATTGCATTGTTAGATCTAGATCTAGTTTATTTCATTTTCTTTCAAAAAAAAAAAAACAAAAAAAAAACAGATAGACTTCTTTTCATTTTCCTTGCATTGTGTGTTTAAGTTTCATGCAATTTTCATTCCAAAATATCATATTTATATTTGCAAGATGTTCATGCCTTTGATGATGTATGAAATTTTTTTGATTATGAGTTTAGTAAGGATGAGCTAGATGAATCTTTAGAATATTTTTTGAATCCTAAGCCTTCTAAACCCTCGTTTTGCCAAAAATTAATCAACCTTGTTACTATGCCATTTTGTGGTGATGAGAAGCATAAGTTGAATGATCCCTCTCATGGGTACATTCCTATCAACTCCTCCACTAGATCTAGCAACATGGTTGACTCTCATGATTCCCTCTATGATGTTATATCTATTTTTGAGTCCAAAGATAATCCTTTCAAACACTATGACCATGCTTTATTGGATGATGCCCTTGATGACTTTATGTCTTTGCCTAAACTTTCAAACAAGAATAATGCATCTAAAAGGTTAATCAATATGATCAATGTGAATTAACATAGAAAACCTCTTTTTCTTGTCCAAGGTGCTTGTCCTTCTCCAACTTCACCTCTTCCTAATCAACCTCTTTTCATGGTTCAAGGTGGATATAGTCATGATTCCTTTAGCACTCCAAACAAACCTATCATTACGGTTCAAGAAATGAATCCCACTAAGAGTCCTTATAGCTATGCTAGACAACTAACTAAGGAGAGTTATAATGCAGTTGTCTATACTTATAACATGAGAAAAAATAGGCAACCTAACCCTCCTTCGGTTGTTCCGAGTCCTCTACCTGATCCTCAACCCATTCTTCCTCAAGCACCTCGTATTTCACAAACCCTTGGTAAGAAATATGATCTTGTTGAACAACTTAAAGCTACTCCTGCCAAGATATCCCTTTGGGATTTTCTTCAAACTTCCTTAGCTCATCATGGAATGCTACAAGATGCTTTGAAAACACTAAATGTCCCATCCACAGTGACATCCAATAATATGGCTTCCTTTATTCACTCTATTACAACACCTAAGGCTCAGATTGTGTTTACACAAGAAGAGCTGCCCTCTAGTGAAATTCAACAATAATATGATCCCTTAATGATTGTGGTTATCTTAAATGATAGTGCGATAAGACGAACACTAGTGCACAATGGTGTTGAGCATAGAATACCACTGAGAGGGGGGGAATCAGTGGTTTCTAAGTCTTTTTCTTTTTCTGATCTAACTTCACAATATCAGTTATTCACTTAACCACTAAATAGTCATACCGGTAATACAAGAAAGAAAGACAAAGAGATCATTCACACACAAGTAACTCACAACACCATATTTATGAGGAAAACGCAATATGGGAAAAAATTCGATGAGAAAAGTTGTTGGAGACTACTGCTCCAATCCAGCCTCATAGGTAAAACACTGATTTACAAATATTTTGGGAATCAACCCAAGGAGCACCAACCCCTGCACCAAGCTTCAACTTGGCGATGTATATTAAAATACTATTTGAATACAGTTAAGGCTTCTTGTTGCAAATGAATTCTGCAATCCTTTGACCAAATAACTCTCTGTCGGTTGACAGTCTTTTCTCTTCCATTGAATCTCACACCACCTATTGTGAGATTACTCTCTCTACTTCTTGACCTCTGTTATCTTTCTCTCCCTCTCACACACAGTCTCTCAAAACACTGTGTCACACTAGGATGTTGCCTGCTCTACCACACCTTGTCGATTAAGCTCAACTGCAAGACTACAATTCTTCTGATAGAATCCTCTCACCGGTATGCTTGCTCACGCACACTACAACTTTCTTAGAATTATTTCTAAGGCTCACAATCATTTTCCTTACTTACTCTCTCTACACTTCTCCTCCTTCACAACATCAATCTCTTCTATCTTGAGCTCTCATTTCTTATACCGTGATTTCCCGCCAGAACGCAATTCAAAAACTTGAGTAGACAGGGTTTCCTCTTTTTGACACAATTTTCATGAGATCTAATCCCACCTTATCTCAGATTGATAACCTATCCTTGAAGGATGCACCTACACATGGTTTCCATTATCTAATGCACATTTTTTGGAAATGGCAATCTTGAATCAGATCTTCTATCATGAAATCAGTCGACACATAAAGTGCTTCAAAATTTTCCTTTTCGAGGATTTCTTGAATCAGATTTCCTTTGCATAGATTCAGGTGCCAACTACTCTCTGATTTTCCTCTATCATTCCTTCTTCCTCAAACTGTAATCAATTCCCATGATTTGTGGCTCCTTCATTAATGGTGATTATCTATTTCATAGACTCTGTCAATGAGGCTTCACCAACCACAACATGTTTGCCACATCTACTCCACATGGCCCACCAACCATAGTTGATCCGGAAAACATATACTGGTACATCCCTTTTCCGGTAGAGCACACTATACCAGCAGCACATCTTCAACTTAGTGGTTTGTGACAACATCCACATTCTACCTCTTCATCATAAACAAGCAGCCAACCTTGAAACCGTTTTGTATTTTACCAGTAGTCCCTCATTATTTATGCTCACCCTTATGTGAATATCCATCATGCCGGTTGACATCAATGATAAATTAGTACCAAAATACCAACAAATGGTTATGGCCTTAATGTTTGTATCATTAACTTGTTACATATTATCAATATTGATACATCCCTTATTAAACTCGATTCTCTCACCATATATGGCTTCGATAATGTTGCTAAATCTTCACTAGGAATCATCACCTAGCCTATTAAGGTATGTCCTATTACTTTACTCACACCTATCCATGTCATGTCTGGAGAGTTGATATACAACTTGTTGCTAGGGAGATCTTGGATTCATAGCATGCAAGTTGTTCCCTCTACATTGCATAAGCAAATCAAGTTTATTTATAACAATGCATCATACACCTTGTTAGGTGACACAAGATTCTAGGCTTGTTTACAAACATCAAGTTCTAAATCCTCTTCAATCAATTCTTCCCTAGTTATTTTAGATAATTCCTCTAAAACTTCTACTCTGATTAGTGTGACCAGTTCATCAAACTTGTCTCCTATATCTGAATCGATTCCCAATACTTCCTCAAGAGGACCTAAGATTCTTGAGGAAGAGTCATCTCAGCCCGACTCTATGATTGAGAACACTTTCTCTCTTGGAAAGATTCTTGTAGAAGATAATTGGGGATCCCTTGATTTCAATCTTACTTTTGTAGGGGAATAAGAATCCCCCCTAGAGAACCTAAGGTTGAAAAGAAAGAAGAAGAAGAAGAACCTCAAAAGAAATCTAATTTGTTTGGGCCATTAAGTAATAACTTTGTGGCAGCTTCTCAGACTTCATCTCCCTTAGTTTCTGGTCTAGAGGATTTTGATTATTCACTTTTTGAAAATCCTCCTTCTTCGGAAATGACTAACCTTTATGGTCCTGGTTTTCACATCCTAGCTAGGTGTGGATATAATGGAAATGGATGTGGTGCTCAAGAACAAGGGATTAGGGTTCCCTTGGAAAACAACTTTCATGATATGACATTTGGGCTTGGTTATGATCCTTTCAAGCGTACTAAAGCCACTAAGAGACCATCTATTAGTGTTAATGTCATTTTTGCTTCTCTCTCACTAAAATATCCAAAATATATTGACTATGACCCTTCTTGTGTCTTTGCTTTGGATTTTTTTCTACCAATGATTCCTTAGCTGAATTCTTGGGAGCTTATGACAATCTTCCTCGTTATCACCATAACTGCAGTTTTCCCTATTATCTAAATGTGGAAGCTTACTTTGGGAAAGAAAGAAATAATGATGAGATAATTAAAGAGTTTCCATAGTTAAAAGATGCTCCTCAACAAAGCAATATCCTAATAAATGACACCATTTATATCAAGATGTATCCTTGTGTTGAAGATAAAATCATCAAGATAGGGAAATTTCTTGACGAAGAAGAGCAAAAACAATATGTCGAGTTGTTACATGAATTCCCTAGGATCTTTGCTTGGATATATTCTGACATGCCTAGCGTAGATCCTAAGATTGTCACTCATAATATTGTCCTAATTCATGATGCTAAACATGTCAAGCAAAAGATTTGAAAGATTCACCCTAAAGTGGCATTACTTGTTAAAGCTGAGATTAAAATATTGTTGGATGCTAGATTCATTTGTCCTATCGGTTATTCCCCATGGATTTCAAACATTGTAGTTATGGCTAAAGCTGAAAAAACAAGATTATGATGTGTATGGATTTTCGTGATTTAAACAAGGCCTCTTTAAAGGATGACTTTCCTCTCCTGAATATCGATATGATAGTAGATTCGGTAGCAGGGCATGCTTTATTATCCTTTATGGATGGTTTCTCAGGATATAATAAAATCTTCATTAATCCCCAAGAAATATAAAACTTATTTTACCACCCCTTGGGGTAAGTTCTGTTGGATTGTGATGCCTTTTGGATTGAAAAATATAGGTGCAACCTATCAGCGTGCTATGACTCTCATCTTCCATGATTATATGCATAAGACCTTAGAAGATTACGTTAATGACATCTTAGCCAAATCCATTCTTCATACAGATCATGTTAAGATCCTTTGTCAAATCTTTGAAAGAATTCATATTTATAACATGCGTTTGAATCCCTAAAAATGTGTTATTGGTGTGGATAGTGGAAAACTATTAGGATTCATAGTTTCGCACTGTGGCGTTGAGGTGGATATGAAGAAGATAGATGCTATAGTTAACATGTCACCTCCTAAGAATGTCTCCCAACTAAAAAGTTTGCAAGAAAAGATCCAAGCTATTCATAGGTTCATCTCTCAACATGTGGATTGTACCTTTCCCTTCACACAATTGCTTAAAAATAATATCACTTTCTAATGGAATCAGGATTGTCGCCAAGCATTTGAGGACCTAAAAACCTATTTGGCTAATCCTCCTATTCTTCAACATGTCGATCCTACTAAGCCTTTTCTTATGTACACTGTTGCTTCCCCTCAAGATCTTGTAGCTTTATTGGCACAATGTGATAAGGATGGTAGAGAATGCCTGATTTATTACATAAGTTGCACTCTACTTGATTACGAAGTCTGATATTATGCAATAGAAAGACAATGCCTTGCTTTAGTCTTTGCAACCCAAAAGTTGAGGCATTATCTCTTGAATGCTGAGATCCATGTTATCATTAAATTTGATCCTCTTAAACATATTTTCTACAGAACTGACCTTTCCAAACACTTAGCTAAGTGGGTTATGATGTTGACCGAGTTTGACCTTAAGTTTGTCTCACAAAAGGCAATAAAGGGTCAAGCATTGACTGATCACTTAGTTGATGCTCCTTCACCCTTCTCCCTACCTAGTCCAAAGTCTTTTCCCGATGAATACATTTTTTTTACTAAGGTTGATGAGACTTGGGAATTGTACTTTGATGGCTCTAAGTGTCGTACAGGATCGGGAGCAGCGGTGGTCTTAATCTTTCCTAAAAAGAAGCCTATTCCTTTATCATATCATCTCAATTTCTTATGTACCAACAACATTGCTGAATATGAGGCTCTTATAGCTAGAATTAAAGTAGCCTTGGCATTGAATGTGAAACATCTACATATTTATGGATATTCTCAACTAATCATAAGACAAGTGACAGGCATTTATCAAACTAAGAAAGACAAATTATCACAATATAGAGATCTAGCTATATCCTTGTTACAAAAATTCGATTCTTATACCATGGAACCTGCTCCTCAAAAAGATAATCAAAATGTTGATGTGATGGCATATGTTGCCTTGTTGTGTCTCTAGAGGACCCCTTTGTAGATCTTAAATTCACTATTCACAACCTCACTACCCCGGCTATTGCTGATAATCCTAGTGATTTAGCATACTGTTGCATTACAGATTATGATGAATGGTACTCGCTTATCGTAAGATATTTGAGTGATGGTACCTTTCCTAACTCTGCAAATAAGAATACTAGGGATAGGATTAGCAAATTGGTTGCTAGATACATTATCCTTTCTAATGTTCTTTATAGGAGGGGTTATAATGGTCTTCTCCTTCAATGCTTAAACAAGGCTGAAATCCCTATTGCTCTTGAGAAGCACATTCAAGTGCTTGTAGGGGGCATTTTGGGGGTAGATCTTTAGTTCATAGATTGCTTTGAATGGAATATTATTGGAAAACCATGGAAAATTCCTTTGCATTTGTTAAATGATGACATCAGTGTTAGCAACATAGAAATTTTATCCATGCCCCTGCCCAAGAACTTCAATCTCAAGTGGCATCTTGGCCCTTTTCTACATGGGGTTTGGATCTCATTGGTAAAATATCTCCTCCTTCATCTCAAGGACATACCTTCATCATAACTACCACTGATTACTTTACAAAGTGGGTGGAAGTTGTTCCACTTCAATCCACTACCACTGAAGTAATTTGTCAATTCATTTTGGAAAACATTATTTCCCAATTTGGGATACCTTTTGCCTTAGTTTCAGATAATGGAACGTCATTCAAAAATAAGGATGTGAAGAAGTTTCTCGAGAAATCTCATATTCAACATAAATTTTCTACACCTTATTATCCTCAAATTGTCAAGCTAAGTCTTCTAATAGGATAATTGAACAAATTCTTTGAAAGACTGCAAACAAGCATGGTAAGGATTGGCATACTTAATTAACCTATGCTCTATGGTCTTATTGTATGAGTGTACGTGTTGCTACGGGTTGTACTCCTTATAATCTTCTTTATGGTGTTGATGCCATTATGCCTTTGGAGTTGGAAATTCCTTCTTTGAGAGTTTCTCTTAGGGGTATAGTGGATGATGATTCCTATAGAGAGCAAAGACTTCAACAACTCAAGATTCTCAATGAATGGCATATAAATTCCCTTGACCATATTCAAGCATATCATAAAAATTTACAGCAAAGATACAATGATAAGGTTATTCAACATTCCTTCTCGGTAGGTGATTTAGTTCTTTACGAGAATCAGCGCAACGTGAATGCCTTACCTGAGGAGAAAGAAAAATTCAGCCCTAATTGGCTTGGACCATACATTGTTGTCGAGGTCTATGTATCAGGTGCTTATAGGATAGAAAATGTGGAATGTACGCCTCTCAAGGAACCCATCAATGCTATACACCTTTGTAGATACTATGCCTAGTTCTCTTTTTCTCTTTTTCTCTCTCTCTTTCTAGTCTACTTTTTGTTCTCTCTTATATCTTTTTCTTCAAAATTGGCTAATATGTTAGCATGTCTTCATTAAAGTATGTAAGCTTAAATAATGTTTAAATTGTTTGGTCTACATTACTTCATTCTTGACAAGCATGTTTCATTATTTTATTGTTTGTCTTGGATTCTTTTATGTAAATTGTAATAGATTTACATTTCATATGTGCTAGCATGTTATACAATTTCTTTGTCTGTTAAGTAGAATTATATCATACTGTGTTTAATTAAAGTTAATTAAATAACATTAGTCATATAGTTCTTATGCTTAATACATTCTTCTTTTACATCATCAAAGTAGTATTTAATTAAATATTTAGTTTTTTAATTAAATCACACATGTATCAATTTAATCATGAAGCATTGACAAATCAGTCACATGGAAATTAAACTAGACATACATGTTCATCACTCAATATGTTACTTCTAATCTATGCAATGCATATATTGTTTAAGTATTAAAATAACGTATCCATGGGTATCATAATATATACATCAATACATCAAGATCATCTCCTATCCCTAGGACTAGTAGCTAGAGGATGGTGGCTAGATGTGCCCTCCTGATTTGGTTGTGGGGGTGGCCCCATGGGGGTGTATCATGATATGGACCATGAGGATCTCCTATGATCCCTCTCCATCACAATCCCACGATATGTGGTTGCCTCTATTTGTGACACTACTAGGTCACGCTCTATCTATAATAATCTCTCTAGGACCTCCATCTTCATCCGAATAGGGGAGAAAAGGTCCTTGTGACGTTCTGTACTCCTCTAAGATCTATGCGATATCTATGAGGAACTAGGAATGTTTATAGTCATGATGAGGTCTATCACTGCATTATGATTAAGAGAATGCCACTCCTAGATGGTAGCCACAAGAAAGAGAGAATTTTTTTATCAGTAGCATTCTATATCATCAAATCTAAACAAGTAAGATACATAAGTTAATCAATAACATGACATGTTACCTGGATCTCCCTCTCGCCAATAGGGATCATGGAAAGAGACCTCCTGAGACTCAAACTTGATAGGCTCTATGTTATTGTACTATCTTTGTATAGTAGGTATGGGTCAATGGGGACTAGGATTAGGACCCCTTATAGGGTCCTTCTCTGCCTGTAATGAGAATCGGTGGATCTAGGGCTAAGGTATATTTTGTGGAGTGATGAGGAACTACATCTGACTCATCCTCAATCTCCTCCTCCTCATCATCATCATCATCATTCTCCTCATCATCTCCATCCTGATCTCCCTCTTCGGTGTCAGGATCATCTTTGCCTGCCTCCTGCTCTCCAGTGTTGTTAGCTTGATCATCTGAGCCCTCCTCAGATGTATCAAATCCCTCTCCATCGCCTGACTGTCTCCATGGATTGAGGTTCCCACTAGGGAAGTCTACTAGGAAGATGGCTCCAGGGTATGTCCTCCCCCACCATGTGATGTATCATCGGTGCGCGCCCGAATCATCTCTATAGTCTATCGCAATGTCCCTATCTGACCCGTCTGAATCTGTGATGTCGATCTCATCACTGGTAGGCCTATGAATGGCTCCTAGCCTTGACATCACGTGTGAGTGTCAGATGTACATAGGCACATTAGTAGGAACACACTACTCAAACCTGAACTATCGTTGGACTCGGTCGAAGTAGAAGGGAACAACTATGTGGCTGTACTGACCCTCTAGTAGACGGTTCCTCTACATGTTGAACATCTACATCTGTATCCCTACCCACATGTACATCCTGAGGTAGGGTCTCCATATGACTCTACCCACTTTCAATATATCTAAGGTCAATCTCCAATGCAGGAGATCACCGAATCGCCACTCGCGAGTAAGAGGATAAGCAAATACCCTAGGCTACTTTGGGACTAGCTCTATAGGGGCTCTAGCAGGCCTACTGCAGGTAATATGCTCGAATAGCCACACCTGTAGTAGCGTGCATGTCATCAGGTTCCATCCCTATCCAAACACATACTCCCCAAGGTCGTGATAAAGATGTGCAAGCATGCTCCGACCCCAAGAGTATACCCTCCTATGTCTCTCCATCGCTCGGATAGCATAGATGAGTCCTTCATGCATATGTGTGTCGCACCCATTAGGGCACATGACTAATTCAAGGGTCACAATCATGAGTCACCTCACTAATGGAACCTTGTTGGTAGGGTGTAGGAGCCAGTTGACCATGATACGGCCCCTCGTCTCGCTGAGTATCACTCTACCCATAGCATACACCTTCTCTCTCTTATAATCCTCCTCTATTCGGTCAGATCGATATCTCACGGTCTCTCCCCTAATGGGAAGGTGCAGAATATGGTATACATCCTGAAGGGTGAGCGCCATCTCCCCCATAGGTAACGAGAATGTCGAGGTGTCTGCATCCCACCTCTCCATCAATTCCATCAACATCAGAGAATGGAATCTGATGACCGCCATAGTCATCGCATCCCACTAGCCCACTACATGTAGCAACTCCCTCTCCCTCGCTGTCAGCCTTGGGATCTGCTCGCAAAGGCTCTGAAAGGTGAGACCGGCGGTATGCTCGTACATGTATGGCAGTGTTTGTGAAACGCAAAACATTCTAGCATCGGTAATCAATCATCTTCCCTATCATCTAATCAATGCAATCATTCTATCAATTCTAACACTCATCGCCTGATCCTGTGTCACCATTGGTCACCTCGAATAGGGACTAGGAAGCCCTGAGTGGATGAAGACACCCTACTAGGACCAAGGTACCCTGCTAGGACCATGGCGCCATAGGGGGACTAGGTAGTCCTAGGACCCCTAGGTGTTCGAAGAGAGGGCTCAGACCCAGACTTGGTGATGACATCATCATTTCTAAAAACTATGAAAGCATGAAAAATTCAAATTGATTCAATGGATGGTCAACTCACCTCATCAAGTGGTTGGTCGACAAGTACAGACTGGTGCAGGATCTCCATTCGCATAGGTCACTCAGGTCGGCGTCGAGGCATGATGGCTAATATGTGGGATCCTCAACAGTGAATAATGCCAAAAAGTTAGAAAGTGACAAATGAAGGTGTCACTTTCATATTTATGTGTTATACACTTTTTGACTTTATGTTTTTAAGTTAAAACCCTAATTTCTGCACTTTTTCTTCAATCTATCATATCTTGAGCTAGGAAGCTTCTATTCTCGCACCGTTGGTGGCATTGGAATTGTGATTTCACCCTCTCACTCTGAATTAGCTTCATAATGTGCTTGGATGAGTAATCAAGCCTTGTTGCAAACTTGCTTCATCAAAATCTTTATCACAATTCGTTGTGGAAAACATGATACCCTGTTTCACCTCACTAATGAGAAAGTCAAAACAGGGGGCATATAGCTACCCGTGAATTTTATCACAATTCGTTGTGGAAAACATGATATCCTATCTTGCATCTTTCATTTCTAATTCCCCTTTAAGCATTTAATTAATTAATTTAATTAAATATAAGCTCATGTTTCATCACTTTACATATTAAAAAGTTGGGCCCTTTACCCTAAGTATGACCCTTTCCATCTTATTCCTCCAATGAATCATTTAATCATAAACCCTAATTATGTATTATTTCAACCATTTAGACTCGATTTCACATATCAAAACATCTCAGAATCAATTGTAACTTTGGGATGCGCTCTAATATCATCATATCTAACGGCCCCAAAAATTTGGTGAAAAGTTGGTCGGATCGTGGCGGGAATGCACACGGTCCTCGGCTTTTTCCCCAAAATTTTGAGAGCATAATCCTATGATATAATAATGCTTAACCCTAAAATATCAGCGGGAAATTCAAATCCTAGGTTGGCCTAAACATGAAATTAAGATATAGGGTTTCATACTTAAGAGCTCTCTTTCTTTATTTACAGGGGTCTTCTTCTAAGAATCTAAGAGCAGGTTTTTGGAGCATTAGAGCCTTCTTTCTAGAAAAAGAGTAGATCTTTGAAGTATTCAACAATATTCAACATTCATCCATAAAACATTCATCAAGCATCATTTTTATCAATTGGGGGCTTTTGAAGATGTAGAAGAACAATAGAAGATCACTGACTAATGATTGGCTTGTACCTCTGCCTTGGGGTTGGGTATGGTTTCATGTTGTTTTCATGTCTTTGCATAAGCTCATTTTGATTCATATCCATGTTTTAGATCACTTTGCATTGTGGACTTATAGCATTTACTTTGTCAATTATAAGCAATTAGGGTTTACTCTTTAAGGTTGCTCTAGATTGCTTTCTATCTTCTTAGGATCTTGCACACACATTTTTAGTGCATTATCGGCTATTTGTGGAGGTAAAAATCACCAACACAGGGTTTTGACTAAGGCACAACCCTATATAGCCACCCCAAACTCTCTTTTTCAGCTTCAGGCTATACAGATTCGGATCTAAGCGTTACTAGAAGTTTCAGGACTGGAAGAGAACACAGGGATAGTTATGGGTTGCATATCTCAACAAAAACCCCAAAGATAGGGGTGTGGCACCCTATTCCTACCCAAGACAGTGGCATGTCACCATGGTCCTTCCCTCTATCAGCAGGATTTGGCAAAATAGTACTTTGCAAGCTCCATAATTCATCTTGTTAGTTGCAGCTCTAGAAGTGCAAAATCAAGATAGTGGCATGGCACCCTGGTCCCAGATATTTCTACTCAGATTTTAGACCTAGGTGCACCTCTGATTTTGCCTTTTGATCTGTACTTTTCAACAGTATATCAGTTATCCTTTGATTTGCATTCTCATAATAGTGTTTGCTTGCTTACTTGCATTCTAGGTTAGATTGCATTTTTGCATCATTCCTCTCTCTCATTTACAGTAAAGGAATAGAAAACCTATGAGGTAATCCATGACTCTCTCTTCCTTATAAGAAGTAGTTGAAGTGTGTTACCTCCCAGGCTTTTTCATATTCCATGAGTGTGTATGAGAGTGGGATTAGGGTTTCCATACTTAGTCTCACTTTTTCCCTACATAGGGATAAAGGAGACTCATGACCCGGGATGCAATTGCAAAGAAGTACAAGGAGCAGGCTGACAGAAGAAAGAAAGATGTGCAGTTCCAAGTTGGAGATATGGTATGGGCAAATCTGAAAAAGGAGAGATTGCCAAAAGGGAAACACATAAAGCTCAGGAAGAGAAAGGTTGGACCTTGTCCAATACTCAAGAAGTTTGGGAACAATGCATATGAAATCAAATTACCTTCAGATATAGGTATATATCCCCAATCTTTAATGTTGTACTCAGATTTTAGACCTAGGTGCACCTCTGATTTTGCCTTTTGATCTGTACTTTTCAACAGTATATCAGTTATCCTTTGATTTGCATTCTCATAATAGTGTTTGCTTGCTTACTTGCATTCTAGGTTAGATTGCATTTTTGCATCATTCCTCTCTCTCATTTACAGTAAAGGAATAGAAAACCTATGAGGTAATCCATGACTCTCTCTTCCTTATAAGAAGTAGTTGAAGTGTGTTACCTCCCAGGCTTTTTCGTATTCCATGAGTGTGTATGAGAGTGGGATTAGGGTTTCCATACTTAGTCTCACTTTTTCCCTACATAGGGATAAAGGAGACTCATGACCTGGGATGCAATTGCAAAGAAGTACAAGGAGCAGGCTGACAGAAGAAAGAAAGATGTGCAGTTCCAAGTTGGAGATATGGTATGGGCAAATCTGAAAAAGGAGAGATTGCCAAAAGGGAAACACATAAAGCTCAGGAAGAGAAAGGTTGGACCTTGTCCAATACTCAAGAAGTTTGGGAACAATGCATATGAAATCCAATTACCTTCAGATATAGGTATATATCCCCAATCTTTAATGTTGTATATTTGACACCTTTCAAAGGTACAGTGCAAGAAGATGGTACATTCCTGATGGAGGATGCTAGAGACATACTGAAAGACTTTCCAAGTCAAGAGCCACCCAAACTTGAAAGGATATTGGACACCAAGATTGTGAATAAAACTAGGAATAAGGTCTACAAACAATACCTTGTCAAGTGGCAAGGACTCCCTAAGGAAGATGTAGTATGGATGGATGAAGACCAGATAAAGAAACATGGGACTACATTGCAAGAACTCATCTCATGAGGACTTGAGATTCAATCACCCAGAGAGTATGGTGCAGGATCACCCAAGGACACAAATGAAGACACAAATGAAGTCTAAAAGAGCCTAATATCACCCATGAGGTGAAAATGATCATTTGTACTAGGCTGATAGTTTTGTAACTCAATAAGACCCAATTGATTTAAGGCATTGTCAAGGTTGCATTTTATAAGCCACCATGGATAAATGACAATGTGGGTTAGTAGCAGTTTAGGCATGAGTCAGGAAAATAAATACTAGTATTAGAAACATCAGACCAATCCTTGGAAAAACCACTGTGGGATTTCGAACCCACTAAGAAATATACTCTTCTAGAGTATGCTCAGTTAAAAGCAAATCCTATTAAAGATTACAAACACATTGCTAGATGTGACCCGGTTAAGGGATTTCCCTCAGATCTGTTAGGATCTTTACCTTGTTAGAAGTGACCTTGTTAAAGGATTTCAAACACTCAATCAGAATGTCACCTTACTAGAGGGTTTTACAAATAAGACTGTTAAGTCCACTCGGTTAAGAGATTTTCTGTCACTTTCACAAATAATAGTAATAAAAATCTATCTGCAACTTCATATCTAAAATGCTAAAGCAGATTCTTATTTGCTCAATACAATATAGACATAGAACTAATCTTGTCCATCTGTTGGACTCTATACTATGTTTATTCAAAACAGGTCTTCAAGCTTCTGTGCTCGGTAATCACTATGTAGCATCCCTGTGCATACACTTTCCCGCATGCATTGTTTATCAACAGTTCCCTATTTATAAACAATTCACCAACTGCTTAATCTCCTTGATCACATTTCCCATGATCAATCATAACCATCAGATCTTCAAACTTTGTCCAGGTTCAATGTATCTTTCGATCTAAAAATGTTTTACCCTGCCTTGAAACTTGCATACATTTCTTGGAACTTGTGCTAGGGTATTGTGGTTCAATCTAAGTTGTAGATCTTCCTGCCGATTTTTCTTTGCCATAGATTCTTTAACAAACTTCATTCACGGCATACCAATCATTTAATCATAGCCAGCTCATCAGCTTCCTTCATTAAATAACGCTTGTAATCATTTAATGCATTTTGTTACAGCTCGGTTACAACTTGGTGAATACTAAACTTCACTTGGTAGACATTCTGTCTTCATTAACCGATAGTGATAACCTTAGGGTTTACCGACTAGGTTCCTTAGGGTTTACCAACTAGGTTCTTTGCTCGGTAACATAGTATAGTATTAACCTTACAATCAATAGCATATGTATGATATCAAAACAATCTAAACATCATGATCTCATCATTGTCTAACTCAGTAACAGTTTCCCATTGAATAACTTTTTTCTCCCCTTATCCATCATATTCTTTCTGTGTCATTTACCAACATCTTTATACTCATCAAATCATACTTCTCAAGATATGGCAACATCATATTGAATTAGAAAATTAATTTCTTGACATCAATGACAAAATAATAATATTAAGATAGTAAACATCCTTAGTCAATTATATCCATAATCATCAACAACCTTCTCAATATCCTTATTGAAATGCCAATAATCTCTCCTTGTCTGTTATAATGCCAAATGCCAACAATCTCCCCCTTTGGCATTGATGGCAAAACCAATTGATTTGACCTTATTGATTTGGATTGTTGTGCTGAAATGCTCTCCTTCTGTCATCAGAATTCTCCCCCACACATTAGCCTTCTCCTCTTTGCTTAGTCTTTCTTTTCTGCTTTTCTCCAGTCTTCTCCAGTCTTCTCCAGTCTTCTCCCCCTTTGACAACAATGTCAAAAAGTAAAGAACTAAAACATAATTTATTCCTGTATGAAGTGATTTCCTGTTGTTATGTGTCAACTTTAGTCTCGGTCAGAGCATTTTATTTTCAATTCCTGTTTTCTGTATTATTTCCTGTGTTGTTTCCTGCACACCTTTAGAAAACATCCTAAAGTGTGTAAAGCAGCATCAACTCTTAAAAGATATTTGGTAGAGTCATCGAATTGATGCTTTCATCGAACTTGGTCAATGAGTAGAAGATAGGGGTACGACCCCTAACTTACTTTTGAGATACTCAAAAGTGTCCCTTGGCAGTGGCTTGGTGAAGATATCTGCTATTTGTTCCTTTGTGCTAACATACTCCAACACCACTTTCTTCTCTTGAGCCTCTTCTCCAAGATAATGATATTTGATAGAGATGTGCTTTGTCTTAGAGTGCATAACAGGATTCTTTGAAATGTTAATGGCACTAGTATTGTCACAGAATATAGTTACTGGCTCGGTAACTTTCTCATGTATACCTTCCAACAGTTGTTTGATCCATGCTATGTTGGTACAATTCAATGTTGTAGCAAAGTATTCAGCTTCTGTTGTTGACTGTGAAACACATCCTTGTTTCTTGCTAAGCCAACTCACTAGTCTTTCTCCTAAAAAGAAAGCTCCTCCACTTGTGTCTTTTCTATCATCAATGTTGCCTACCCAATCAGCATCTGTATAAACTTTTAAATCAAAATCATTTCTTTTCTGATATACTAAGCCATAATCTTCAGTGCCTTTCAAGTATCTAAAAATTCTCTTGATTGTTGTCATGTTTATTTCCTTAGGATCAGCAGAGAATCTTGCAACTATACCTATTGCATGTGCTATGTCTAGCCTACTGTGAACAACATATTGCAACTTTCCAATCATGGATCGGTAAAGTGTCTCATCAACAGATGTAGATTCATCATTCTTTGATAGTTTATAGTTGGTAGTCATAGGAGTACTTACTAGTTTTGAATCCTCCATTCCAAATTTCTTCAAGATTTCCTTTATGTACTTGGATTAAGTAATGAAAATTTCATCTTTCATTTGCAATATCTGCAAACCTATAAAATAATTTATCTCACCAATTAATGACATCTCAAATTTTTTGCTCATTTCATTTCCAAAGTTCTTACATAGAGAGTCATTTCCACAAAATATAATATCATCAATAAATATGGTTGAGATCAGTATTCCATTTTCATCATTCTTCATGTAAATATTGTTGTTCTCACTTGTCCTTATAAAACCAATCTTAATCAAATAAGAGTGCAATCTTTCATACCATGCTCTAGGTGCTTGTTTCAAACCATATAAAGCTTTGTTCAATTTACATACCTAATCTTTATTATTGTCTTCAGCAAATCCTTCAGGTTGTTCAATAAAAACTTCTTCTTCTAATATACCATTCAGAAATGCAAATTTGACATCCATTTGATATACCTTGAAATTCTTGTAAGCAGCATATGCCAACAATGTTCTTACTCCTTCAAGTCTAGCCACAGGTGCAAAAGTCTCTCCATAATCAATTCCTTCTTCTTGGGCATAACCTTTGCAAACTAGTGTTGCTTTATTTCGAATGACCTCTCCTTTTTCATTTAGCTTGTTTCTGAAAATCCATTTTGTACCGATTACATTTTTGTCCTTCGGTCTTGGGACTAGTGTCCATGTGTCATTCTTCTTGATTTGATCAATCTCTTCTATCATAGCATTTATCCAATCTTCACTGTTAAATGCCCCTTTCACTATTCTTAGTTCAAATTCAGATATCATACATGTGTTATATCTCAGTTTGTTCCTTGTCATCACTGGATCATCCTTATCTCCTATAATATGACTTGGTGCATGATGTCTTCTGACATACTTGGCTAATACAGGCTTGGTAGGCTCTGTATGATTTTCTTCATCACTCGGTAACTAGATATTCTCTTCATTTCCTTCTGCAGGTTTCTCGGTAGGACTTGTCGGTTGAACATAGACAAATTCGTCATAATCTTTTGGTTCCTTGGAATTTCCTTCATCATTTATTTTTGCAAATTCATTAATTTTCACATTTGCACTTTCTACTATTTTGTTAGATGATTTGATCAGACATTTAAATGCTTTACTTCTAGAAGAATAACCAAGAAATGTTCCTTCTTCACTTTTCTGATCAAACTTGCCATTTCTATCATCTTTGTGTACATAGCATCTACTTCCAAAGATTTTAAAATAACTTACATTAGGTTTCTTGTCATACCAGATTTCATATGGTGTCTTCAAAGTACCTTTCTTCAGTTGTACTCAGTTTAGGGTGTAAACTGTTGTGCTTATTGCTTCTCTCCAAAATGTTTGTAGCACTTTCTTTTCAATCATCAGGGTTCTGGCACAGTCCATAATAGATATGTTTCTTCTCTCAGCTATTCCATTTTGTTGTGGAGTTCTCGGTGCAGAGACTTGTCTTTTTATACCATGATCATTGTAGAATAAGTTGAACTCATCAGATGTGAACTCTCCTCCTCTATCTGATCTAAGACATTTCAATTGTCTTCCTGTTTCATTTTCAACTTTTGCCTTGTACCATTTAAACATTTGAAAAGCTTCTGATTTTTCTTTTAAAAACATTACTGACATCATCCTTGAGTAATCATCCACAAATAATATGAAATATTTGTCACCATAATAACTTTGAACTTTCATAGGACCACAAACATCAGTGTGCACAAGATCTAAAATTCCCTTAGAAGTGTAAGACTTACTTGTAAAGCTTGATCTTGTCATTTTACCCATCTGGCATCCTCAGCACATAGCATTCTCAAGTTTTTCAAGGCTCGGTAGACCTCTTACTCAGTGCTTCTTACTTATTTTGATCAGATTATCAAAATTTACATGACAAAACCTTTTATGCCATAACCAGGTATCATCTATCTTTGCATGCAAATATTTATTCCAAGTTGAGTCAAGGTGAAATGTGTTACCTTTTGTTTGTGTCTCGGTAGCAGCTAACTTTCCATGCTTGTCATGAACTTTGACAATTCCTTTCTGAAATTCTATTCGGTATCCTATGTTGTTTAGCTGTGCTACACTCAACAAATTGTATTTCAAACCTTCAACCCAATAAACATCATTGCATCTTGCATTGTCAAGAAGTGTTATGGATCCTTTACCTCTTACCGTACATGGTGCATCATTACCAAATCTTACATAGCCTCCATCATAGTCTTCTAACATAACAAACTTGTGTTTATCACCTGTCATGTGATGTGAGCATTCATTATCTATGATCCAAGAATCATTAGTATTTATGTGAGATATAAGGGCTTTTTCATCATACCTTTCTTCATCTGATCCATCTTTGATAGCCACATAAACTACTTCTTTTGAATCAATTTCATCTGATTTATCATCATTGGATTCTTCATCAGCTATTAAGCATGACTTTCTATCTCTTCTTTTGAAGTCTCGGTGTCCTCTGTAATGATTATCTTTCTTTCTATCATCTCGGTAATCTCTCTTTTCAGTAGAATCTTTGTCAAGACAGTTAGAAGCCATATGTCCTATCTTATCACGATTGAAACATTTCAAAGGTAGTTTTCCTTTATACTTACCTTTGCCTCTCGGTAACCTTCTGGCTAATAGTGCTTCAAACTCTTCTTACTTTCTGATTTCTTCATACAGTTTGTGTACTTCCTCCATGTTCTTGCAAAATCTTTCACTTGCTCCACTGTGATCTCCTTCAGAGTACTTATACTTTCTTTCATTGTAATCATTAGATTTATCAAGATGAAAAGAACTAAATGTAGATTCAACTTTATTTACCGATGACCCACTGTTATCAAAGTTACTTAACTCAAATGCATGTAGCTTACCAATAGTAGCATCTAAAGAAACCGGCATATTAGGTATAGACCTCAATTCATTGATTGCAGAGACTCAGATTGCATAAGCCGGTAGAAGGGTTCTTAACAACTTACTTGTTATATCCTTTTCTTCAATAGTTCCACCTGCTCCTTTGATTTGATTGACAATCTCCTTTAGTCTTGTATTGTACTGGGTTATGTTCTCACCTTCATTCATCCTCATAGATTCAAGTTGTCCTCTTAGACTATCCACTTTTGCTCTTTGAACATGTTCATATCCACCATACACAGATATGAGCTTATCCCACATAGCCTTTGCATCAGTGCAGCCTTCTAGATCATTAAACTTTGAATCGGTCAATGCAGATGTTATTTCAATCATTGCTTGGATATGTTATTGCTTTTCTTTTATCTCTTCCATTGTTAATGGATAGGTGCTCGATGTGATGAAATCATTCTCCAGATAATATACAGCATATTCTCCAATTCCTGATAGGTGCGGCTTCATCCTTTTCTGCCATGTAGAAAAACTTGACTTGTTCAGCTTCGGTGCATCCCTCTTATACATTTTTGGATCTTTGCCTCAAGTACCTTTAAACTTTTTCTTCTAGAGTCCAAAGCTCTGATACCAATTGATAGTTCGGATACTTAAAGATAAGTACAGATGCCAAGCTAATAAGATGAGAGGGGGGGGTGAATCATACAAACTTAATCTTTCATAAAAACATCAGATTCAACCTCGGTAACATATACTTCTGTAATATAACCAAAACTGCTAAACATGCAAACTCAAAAGCATATAAACATCATAACACTTATAACACCAGATTTAACGTGGAAAGCCAAATAGGGAAAAACCACTGTGGGATTTTGGACCCACTAAGAAATATACTCTTCTAGAGTATGCTCAGTTAAAAGCAAATCCTGTTAAAGATTACAAAGACATTGCTAGATGTGACCCGGTTAAGGGATTTCCCTCATATTTGTTAGGATCTTCACCTTGTTAGAAGTGACCTTGTTAAAGGATTTCAAACACTCAATCAAAATGTCACCTTGCTAGAGGGTTTTACAAATAAGACTGTTAAGTCTACTCAGTTAAGAGATTTTCTGTCACTTTCACAAATAACAGTAATAAAAATCTATCTGCAACTTCACATCTAAAATGCTAAAGTAGATTCTTATTTGCTCAATACAATATAGACATAGAATTAATCTTGTCCATCTACTGGGCTCTATACTCTATTTATTCAAAACAAGTCTTCAAGCTTCTGTGCTCGGTAATCACTATGTAGCATCCCTGTGCATACACTTGCCCACATGCATTGTTTATCAACAGTTCCCTATTTATAAACAATTCGCCAACCACTTAATCTCCTTGATCACATTTCCCATGATCAATCATAGCCATCAGATCTTCAAACTTTGTCCAGGTTCAATGTATCTTTCGATCTGAAAACGTTTTACCCTGCCTCAGAACTTGCATACATTTCTTGGAACTTGTGCTAGGGTATTGTGGTTCAATCTAAGCTGTAGATCTTCCTGCCGATTTTCCTTTGCCATAGATTCTTTAACAAACTTCATTCATGGCATACCAATCATTTAATCATAGCCAGCTCATCAGCTTCCTTCATTAAATAACGCGTGTAATCATTTAATGCATTCTGTTACAGCTTGGTTACAACTCGGTGAATACTAAACTTCACTCGGTAGACATTCTATCTTCATTAACCGATAGTGATAACCTTAGGGTTTACCGACTAGGTTCCTTAGGGTTTACCGACTAGGTTCTTTTCTCGGTAACATAGTATAGTATTAACCTTACAGTCAATAGCATATGTATGATATCAAAACAATCTAAACATCATGATCTCATCATTGTCTAACTCGGTAATAGTTGCCCATTGAATAACTTATTTCTCCCCTTATCCATCATATTCTTTTTGTTTCATTTATCGACATCTTTATACTCATCAAATCATACTTCTCAAGATATGGAAACATCATACTGAATTAGAAAATCAATTTCTTGACATCAATGACAAAATAATAATATTAAGACAATAAACATCCTTAGTCAGTTATATCCATAATCATCAACAACCTTCTCAATATCCTTATTGAAATGCCAACAATCTCTCCTTGTCTGTTATAATGCAAAATGCCAAATGCCAAATGCCAACAACTAAAACACAACCTCCTCCTGCTTCTTCAACACAATAGGCTACACCTCCTCCTATGCCAACCCAAGAACAGGTTATCATC
The DNA here is from genome assembly GCF_030272615.1 of Cryptomeria japonica. Taxonomy (NCBI): domain Eukaryota; kingdom Viridiplantae; phylum Streptophyta; class Pinopsida; order Cupressales; family Cupressaceae; genus Cryptomeria; species Cryptomeria japonica. The sequence goes on from NC_081407.1 coordinate 342,716,878, forward strand.
CATAACATTGGGACACTCTAATGAAGATGATGAACCCATTTGCAGTTGTAGAAAAGAAGAGGAAAATTTAAAAAGAAATCAAAAGAACCATAAGAAGAGTGTATTGCAACTCAACTAGAGAAGCAACCAGAAGCTACAGGAGAACCAATTGTACAAGTACAACTGATCAAAATTCATGTAGAGGTTTTGGGAGAGGATGCACGGGATGAACATGATTAGAAAGATGAAAGGATGGTTGTTACTCCTAAGGACCAAGAAATATTACTTCAGCAGTTGGGAGGAGATGGACAAAGATAGGAAGGTGAAGCAGAGAAAGTATTTTAAGAAGAAGTTTCAGAAAAGTTCAAAGAGATAGCAAAGCAACAACAACCCACATAGGTACTGCAAGATAATCTTGCTCAATAGGTTGCTCAATTACAACAAAGGCCACCAACTCCTCTAGGTCATTAGGAGCAACAAGAAGAACAACAAGATGAAGAGCACCAAGAGGAAGAGTAAGAATAGAATATAGAAGCTCAAGGGATCACTATGGATGTAACAGTGCAGGGAGGGGAACAAGACAATATTGTACCTCAATGGTTAAGTTTCACTTTCAAGAAGAAAAAAAAAGTTGTCCTCCCAAATATAACTTTGCAGGATGCGATTACAAAATCTCCAAGGAGAGAGAAAAGAGTAAAGATGACTCATCATCTTTCAAGGATGGACTTAGGAGAGGTAATCGCCAATATAGCAACACCGGTACAGTATTCTAAGGGATCATCCCAAGCTACCCCTAAATATCAAGTGTCTAAGGTTAACTTAGGCAAACAGACCAAGTGGGGAGAGAAGTTGTTGCCTTTGATGATTAAAGATGACGACAAAAAGACTGTGAAACATTTAAATATGTAAGAAGCCAATAAATAATATGGTAAGAATATGGAATAAATAAATTATTTCCAGAGCTTTCTATGGAAGTCGAAGAGGATGCAGGGACACCACCATTTTTCAAGAACAATCCAGAAATTTTTTGATACGTGTCAACATCACTTTAGTTGCTGCAACATCTATTGTTCAGTCAAGGATGGAGAAGGAATATAAAACTAAGGCAGAGGTTAAAGCATAATTGAGGCAATACAAGAAATTGATCATGGAGATAGCTAATCTTCTTGACTCTAGAGTGGACGACACCTTGCCATTTACTCGTCTCTCCCTCAAGGTGATATAAAAGCATTGTAAAAAATAAAGAAAGTAGCTACAAGGGTTAGGACCTGGGCTCAAGATCAAATGGATAAGGTTAAAATGTTCTTGGAGGACACATTGAAGGTGTTTGCAGAAGCTCGTGACAATGAGAAAGCTCTTATTTCCTATCCCAAGCAGTGGGAACAACATATCCTTCATCTCTCACAACTGCATAAGATGCTTAAGAAGATTCAAACATTGGGAGAAGAGACCATGGCAAAAGAAGACTTGCTAGGAGGAGAGAGTGTCAATAACTTGCAGTCATATATAGATATATTGTGGATTTTAAAATGGAGATCATGGAGAAATGACGCACCAAGATTCTTAAGGAACATCCTCCATTTCTCAAAACACTTGAACAATAGGAGCATCTATTGGTTAAATTGTTGGAGAAGTATGGTTATAGTCGTAAGCAAGGAGGATTACTACATCAAGAGACCATACTTAGCCGAAAGGATTCTTTTATCATGGACCGTTTCGCAGCCACTGCGGAATTCACCGTAGAAACAATGGATAGATATATGTATGTGGTATTTCAATGCTAGGGTCCAGAAGTGATGATGGATGATATGGTCAGTAGGTTAGAAAATTTAAATGAGATTCTTAGAGTATCTAAATTTAGAATCCAATACATCATTGATCCATCTGCTACTTCCATGGAATGCTTCCTCACCAACTACCAAAATTACAAGAAGAATAAAGAGTAAAATAGATAGTTGCAAAAAGCAAATGCATGATGGAACACCGTCACTACCACTGCAACTAAGCCTTCAACTGATGCTGCATTTAATACTTTCTTTTTAGAGTATTATTTTTGCATGGTTCGAAGTTCTTGCTATTGGAGCACCATTTTGGAAGTGAGCCTTAAGTATCAGTGTAGTATCACTTAACTGGAGTCCATAGGCAACTTGCATGTTGACTGTGACTTCTCCCTTTTTGTAATCCTAGTCTATAGGCATGATGCCTTCCTTGAATGTAGGGTAAAACTATAAATTGTAGAATTTGGAAAAATTTTGGGGTCAGCAAATTGATGATTCAAGGCCATTTAGCTAGATAATTTAGTTTTGTGCAATTTCTATCCCATGAACTCTTGAAGAATTTTGTTATTTATTTTTACAAGGATTAATACAAAAGAATCTTGTGGATTTCCAGATCTGTGCATGTTCTCTTGCTTTTTGTTCTTCGTAATCTGGTATCTTCTTCCATTTGAATTAGGAACTTGTTCTTTCAAGCTTTGTTGTTTTACGAATAATATTGTGCATCTTAATGGTGAATGACGATAAAATAGTAGAGCGATTATATGATCTTGTGATTACTATTTCTATTTATGTGTGGGTTGTATGACTTCACATATTTGTTGGAACACCCCTTTTGAATGCTAATAAGATGTTATTGATAATAGCTTGATGTGATCCATTGAATTCATAGTGTATTTAGTTGTTATGTATTGATTTTGTTATCGTCTCTTGTTACCCTAATCTATCTTTTGACATTTTTTTTGGATTGAAGTTAAAATTGAGAAAAAAAAAAAAAGGAGAGGAATTATGTTTACTTAGTTATTACTAGCAGGCCCCTTGACAGGTACAATAGCATCAACCACTGAGTGATCCAACATCATCGTGACTTGGCTATAGAGACCTTGGAGTAATTAGTCTTTCAAGATTGATTGCTTTTTAGGAGAGGTGGTATATATTTCATATTCTACCTAACTACTGGTGAGTGTTTCAAAACACCCGTCAACAAGTACCTTCTACCAAATTTTGGATTATGCTTAAAACCCAACCAACTCTTTATCATAACATAAGATAGAAATATAAAGGGGTAAGGAAAATTTTAAAGAAAAAATTAATACATACAATATCTGGTGAAAATAAGGGAGGGCTTTTAATTTGGAATATGTATTGCAAGGGGTTGACAAGAAAGGAGTTAAGGGTAACATTTTTTGAAAAGAGGGGGATTCTTTAGTATTCCACAAATGCACGTGATGTAACAAAAGTTCACCAAGTGAAGTCCCCGTGATATAATGAAGATATCTTAGACCATGGTTAAGATTAAGACTCGACATTAAGAAGGCCATAATAATTCCTCAAATCTCAAATAGACCTATCTTGTAAAGATTCTAGATAGTGGTGAAGATGGTAATAGAGTAAATTATTATGCAAATATTTTCATCCATATAGGCATTTTACTAATTGATATTTGTTAAGAAATTTTATCCATGATGGATAACCAATTGGTGATATAATTTTCCATCATAGTGTATAGTATATTAATCCATGTCTTATTAGATGTATTATATAGAAATAAAAAGGAATATTAGCCTTTGTATACCTCTCACATACCTTGGGTGGCATGTTGTGGGGAAACATAAAAAAAAGTGGATGCAAACACTAAAATATTTCTCTTAACATTTAGTTTAATTCATTACAAAGTATTAAATATTCATCACATTAATCATTACATCACAATCGTTATTAATTATTAATAATTTTTATTTGTAATTATCTTATTTATCTATTTAATTAAATATTTTTTATGTATTTAATTAAATGAGAGTTAATAATTCACTTTCAAATAATCTCATTATCATCTCATTTCTTAACTTGACTTTTTTAAGATAGCAACATCCTCATCAAAATATCCATTAAATAAATTAAGTCAAAATGTATAGGATCTTTCCTAATATAAAAGGGGCATCCAATAGCTTTTGAGAGTACAAATTTGAGCCAAATAGAGGAAGGATACTCCATTTATGACAAAGAAATGATAGCAATCATGCATGCACTTGGAAAGTTTAGGCAATATGTGGTATGTGGAAAGTTTATGGCTCAAACAGATCACACCAGTCCCAAGTTCTTCTTGAACCAAAGGGATTTGAAAGACCATCAACAAGCATGGGTGAGTAAATTGCAATATTATGATTTTGAGACCAAATATATAAAAGGGAAGAAATATGTATTTCTTGATGCTCTTTCTAGGAAGCCTACTTTGTGTTCTCTATCTTATATTTCTTGTTATTGGAAAGTCTCCATAATTTGAAAATATGATAAGAACTCTTTTTCCTCTAATATATTAAATGAGTTAAAGGAGGATGACAAGTACATATTTGTTAATGGGCTAATCTACAACAAGAACATAGTATTTTTGGTACTAGGGTACATGATTAAGGAGAAGATATTGAGATATTTTCATGATACACCCTTGGTTGGTCAAAAAGGGTATTTCAAAACCTATAATCAGATCTGAGAGAGATTTTCTTAGAAAGGAATGGAGGGGTATGTTCTCAAACATATTAGAGAATGTATAGCTTGTCAACAAAACAAGAGTGGGCATATTTTTCCAGTCGGATTACTCCAACCACTTCAAATTCCTAAACAAAAGTGAGAAAGCATCTCTATGGAATTCATTACCAGTTTTCCTAAGGTTTAGTCCAACCACTTTTACTTCTTATCACATATGATTTTAAAGAATCTCGAGTAATAGAGTTATTTCTCAAGGAGATTTTTAAATCGCATGGCTTACCCAAGAATATTGTTAGTAATAAAGATAGTAGGTTCCTTAGTTCCTTTTGGAAGGAACTCTTTCACTTGACGGATATAGAGCTTACACCTAGCACAATCTATCATCCTCAAAAAAATGGACAAACATATAAATAGTCAAAAAATAGATAGAGGGATACTTGAGTAACTATGTTTCAAAGTAATAGAGTGCTTGGGTAAAAATAGTTGCATATAAGAGAGCATTGTTACAATACCTCCCATTGTATGTCAATTTGTATGTCTCCTTTCCAATCTCTTTATGGTTAGGAAGCATTTTATTTTTCTAGTCTACTATTTTTAGATAGCAAAGTTCCTAAAACAAGTGTTTTGTCAAACAAAGCCAAGAGGTTTTGAGATCTCTCAAAGATAATTTACATCATGCTCAAAATCAATAAAATGTGTATGCAAATAAGAAGAGAACATGAGAGTTTTTGAATTTAGGGATTTGATCTTTCTAGATTGCAACCATATAAGTAGATTTCTTTGAAGAAGAATGGGGTGAACAAACTCAATAGGGAAGAGAAACTCAAGCCAAGGTTTTATGAACCCTACAAAATTACTAGGAAGGTAGGGGAGGTAGCCTAAGAATTAGAGCTTGTAGTAAATTAAAAAAATTATACATAATGATTTTTATGTCTCTTGTCTTAAAAAGGTTGTTGGATGACAAGTGGAATTTTCATATAATCTACCTCCTTGAGATAATTAACGGAAGCTGATTTTTATTATAAAAGAGGTGATAGGAAAAGAGAGAAGAAGCTAAGAAATGGAGGTGTAATAGAGCAATTGATCACAATAGAATGTTTGCATATTGAAAATGCAACTTGGAAAGGGATGGATTTTCTTGACCGTACAATTATCCATCGCTTAAGGACAAGAAATATTTGGGAGGGAGGAATTTTCATGTCCCCTTTCCAAAAATAACACTTTCTATTTATAGTAAGTCCAACTATTTGAATATAGTAAGTTAGGTCCTATGGATAAATTGAGAAATGATAGCCTTTATGATAAAATAGTCAAATTAGATTTAATGGTAAATAATTCATATTATTATGTTGGCATTTGCATGAAGATTGCATTAATGATATGTTATGTTGTCATTGATGTCAATTAACCGGTACTAATAGTAATGATATTAATGATATTAATGATATTGTTGATATTGCTGATATTATTGTTAGTATTGATATTGTCTTGTAACCGGTAGGAAGAGCTTTGTGGAAGATATTGTAAACCGGTATGTAAGTTTGTGAGTTGAATCGGTGACCGGTAATAGGTTAAAAGGTTGAACCAGTATAAGAAGTTTAAACCCTACTAGTTGTTTTTTTGTTGAACCCTAACCAATTAAAGGTTGTTGAATTGGTGAGTGGTAATGATGACGACATGTGTGATCATTGTATGAAGATAAGTTCAAAAAAATTGGCGCATTTTTGTCTACAAAATGAGAAAAGTGTATTGCATCTAATGTAAAGCGTGTGATGAGTTACTGAGTCCGAGGAAGCAGTGATCAAGGAGCGGTTGGAGATTTATTGATTAATGTGTATTGATTGCTATGTAAATCCAACGGTCATACTTGAATCAATTTGTTTGTAATCTCTGAGAGAATTAGGTTTATTTTGTGTTACCAACCCAATTGATTTGTTATAAGGTCGATGAAGTTGTTTTGTAAAGGTGTTGGAAGAAATCAATTGAGTGTGTGGTTGTCGAACTAGATAATGAATCTGCAGTTTGAGTAAAGGTAGATTGGAACTTAAAAAGGATCTAATCAAGCAAGTGTAGTGTTATTCAAACAGATCAAACAAAACCCTGTTGTTTTCTAACAATTACAATAGAACTGAAATCCCCTAACCGGGTAAGCTCTAAAGAGCTTGGTTACTTCTTAAATCCTCTAACAAGGTGATCCATTAGCTTGGATTCTCAAATCCTCTACCGAGGTTACTCCTAACAGGGTACTTGCTTCTAACAAGGCATTTGTAGTCAATCCCTTAACTAGGTGATTCTTAACAGGATCTGTTCTTAACAGGAATTTTGTAAAAGCTTTAATAGGCTTGGCTCCTAATAGGGCGAACTTCAGAAGAGTTTAGATAGTTATCTTGTGAGTCCCATCTCACGGTGGTGTTTACCTATTTTGGGTTTCCACGTCAAAAAATATTTGTCATGCGGTGAATGTTTTTGTGGTTATGATCTTATTGTTGATTTGATTAACTACGTAATTATCAGGGATAACTTTAAGAAACCACCCCTTGGGAAACTGTGTAAAATCCTAGTGAATCAGACACTATTTTTGGGGGGAAATTTTCATATTGATGGCGAAAAAAATTTCAAAATAGGGCAAAAAATTATTTTGTATTGGCGATTTTTTTCTAGGGTACAAAAATTCAATAAATTTATGACGAATTATGCCTTGTTCTATGGGGAAAATATATATTGTAGGAGGAAAATATTTTTTGTTAAAAGGAACAAATATATAATTGTATGGACGAAAAATTTTACTCCAAAGGAAAAATTATTTAAATGTATTGGCGATTTTTATCCACCGCTTGAAAATTATTTAATTTGTTTTGGCGAATATTTTGTTATTTATGGAAAAATATATAATTTATTGGCGATTTCATGAATTCATTACCATTAATAAACAAGGCACATCACATCACATCAGTACATCACATTGAGTCTAGACTCTGCATGATGTATCAATAAGCGTGGCCTCTTTGACATGTGAAGGGTGACACATACCTAAAATCTATCAATGGATTTAAACCATTTGATGATCGTAGATCGATGGCTGAAGTTTTATTTCGGCCCAATTTTCTGAAGAGAACATAGCTCATCAGAAAGTGCCCAGAATAGAATTGGATTGAATAGACACATATCAAATGTCACGAATCACGATTGATAATTTCAGTCATTTAATATATATCTTTTCACTTACTACAATGCACTTTGTCCCCATGACTTCCAATGTGGTACTTGCCAACTTGGTACTAGTTTATAGTTGTTTCCAATTTCGCACACTTGTAAATTTATGGGAAAGATTTGCAGAGATACAAAAGATTTAAAAAATTTAAAGCAATTAATAAGGTTAGAGAAATAATTGTTACAATCAAGAGCTTCTATTATTTATATACGATCTTTTCTTCTTTCATCTTCAATTAGTCTTTGCCATTTGGTAGATAAATCATCGGAGCTCATGGTATTTAAATTCTTCCTCTGGTTTAGGTTTATAGGCTCAGGTTGTTTAATTTGTTAATCTGATTTCTCAAGATGGACACTCTCATCCACTTGAGAAGCATTTATGCAGAGGACCAGATGACCTTTCTGGGCTCCATGAGAGACCCAACCCTCCAACCAGTCTGCAAAGGGATTGGGTCAGTCACCAATGAGGCTGTGCGGATGGTGATGGGCAGAGAGTTTCTGCAAAACAAAAAATAGATACCGTGTTAACACGAACATTACATCTCGGTTCTTAGCGTCTCTTCTGGACCTTGGGGGAGACAAGGTGGATATGTTGATGTTGTTGAGTAAGGTTTTTAAGGAAGACTTCCTTGGAGATGACATTACTGTTGTTGTCCTTGTAGAAGTAGGGGTGGGGATCCCTTGGGTGAGTGAATTATCCAAGCTTCTCCTCCCTGACCAAACAGTGCTAGTGGCCAGGCAATCGTTTCTCCTGAACCTGAATGTGGAGCACTTGACGCGTCACAGGAAATGGGTGCGGATTGGCAAGGACTTCCTCCGAAAATGGTTGCTCCTGGATGACTTTCCAAACTACATGTGGCTTGAAGAATTCTCTCTGCTTATGTTATCTAAAGAATTCTACATGGAAGGAGGGCCAGATTCTTGGGGAATAGTTGCAAATCATCCACTACTTGTGCCCTAGCCCCGACCCCCTAGTAGTTTTTTTTTTTCCTATGTTCTCAAAACCTCACGGGCTTAGTGGCTCACTCATTTTGGCTTTTAAGTTTTTGAGGGACTCAAGTCTCAGACATAGAAATTGTAAATTTCCAAAGCATAAATATTAATGATAATTTTTCAAATTCAAGTTTGCTTCAGTTTGCCTCTCAAAGTCTTAAGGATATAAAAATGCTTTCTATAATTCTATTTCATTTTTATTAATGAAAGTTTTTCAAATGCTTTTTGTCTATGAGATACGTTATTTCAATATTTTGTTAAACAATGGAAATAAATTTAATATTGTGATCTTTTTTATGAAATGCTTCTTCCTCTATATTTAATATATAAAAAAAAAAAATTAGTTTGTTCCATTAATTATTTGTACATTGATTATGGTTGATTATAATTTTATAATTATATATAAAACAAAAGTTTATCTCGCGAAAAATAAGTGAAATAAAACTAAAAGACCAGCTTAGTTGTTGTTGAAGTTTTGAACTAGTGCATACGTGGGTCGGTACTGGGTACATGCTATGATTTATAGTTAAGATTTTTTCATAATGAAGAAATTTGAGACATTTTTGAAAGGTCGATGGGATCGCTTTCATGGAAGAGAACCAAGGGCAAGGATGTCCCGACTTCACACAAAATTGATCTAAAGTAGGTTTTAGGAATGATAGCAAAAATGACATCTAAGCACTTAGTACCAACCTTAACGGGAAGAGTAATAGAACCTATAATAGGACAAGAGAAACCATCTAAGATCTTAACCACTAAATCAAATTTATCATATCAATAGGTTACTCCATGCAATTGTAAAGTATAAAGATTTTCTTAACTTATTACATTCACCATACATGTTGGATCAATCATCAATGAGAACCCCTCGTGAGAGTATGTCTTTGATCTTTGCAGGTGATATATAGACTTATAGTGGGCCATCAGGTGTTTCAAATTTCAATAGTCTCACTAGGAATCTAGGAGCAAAGGTAATGCATATTGCATAGGTCCTTAGGAGGTGCAAGTTTATCAATAAGATTCACCACATTATTTATCAATAAAATTATATTAAATTAAAATTTATATTAAACTAAATTTATGTTGAACTTTAATATATTTTTACTCTTTATTTATTTATTAAATTAAATTTTATATTACACTAAATTTATGTTGAACTTTTATATATATTTTTAAACTATTTTTTAAAATTATATATCGTAAACATATTTTTAAAGAATTTTGTTAAACTTTAAATTAATATTTTAGATTTTAATATTGAATGTTTTCTTTTTTATATTAAACTTTTACCTTTCAAATTGTATATCAAAATTTATATTTTTATTTAGTTAAATTTTTTTATTCTAGAAACTAAGTTTCATGTTCTATACTATTTTTTAATTTCATATTTTTACAAATAATATTAACATTATATTTAATAGTTATCTCAAACTCTTGCACATCTTTAAATGTCTCTTATTATGGGACCCATGACATCTGACAACAGGTACCATCGTCTATTGGATGAGCAAAGATCAATGACTTAGGGTGGATTTCGGCCCGAATGTGGGAAGTGAGCACATTTGTGAGAACTTCACCCGAAATTGAACTTTCTAAATTTAATTAAATATAATTAAGTCTATAAAGCTCTTTTTCAGGCGGAAGTTTAAAATTTTAAATGATTAAACAGACTTAAAAAACAGTCCTGAAAAGTGACACGAGTATGGTGACGTGCCCAACAAATGGCAGAAGTCGTGGGACCCACGACATCTGACAACAGGTACCATCATCGGTTGGATGAGCAAAGATCAACGGCTTAGGGTGGATTTCGGCCCAAATGTGGGAAGTGAACACATTTGTGAGAAATTCGCCCAAAATTGAACGTTTTAAATTTAATTAAATATAATTAAGTCTATAAAGCTCTTTTTTGGGTGGAAGTTTAAAATGATTAAACAGACTTAAAAAATAGTCTTGACTCCCGAAAAGTGACTCGAGTGTGGTGACGTGCCCAAAAAATGGCAAAAGTCATGGGGCCCATGACATCTGACAACAGGTACCATCGTCTATTGGATGAGCAAAGATCAACGACTTAGGGTGGATTTTGGCCTAAATGTGGGAAGTGAACACATTTGTGAGAACTTCGCCCCGAATTGAATGTTTTATATTTAATTAAATATAGTTTAGTCTATAAAGCTCTTTTTCGGGCAGAAGTTTAAAATGATTAAACAGACTTGAAAAACAATCCCGAAAAGTGACTCGAGTGTGGTGACATGCCCGAAAAATGGTAGAAGTCATGGGACCCATGACATTTGACAATAGGTACCATCGTCCGTTGGATGAGCAAAGATCAACGCCTTAGGGTGGATTTCGGCCCGAATGTGGGAAGTGAACACATTTGTGAGAACTTCACCCAGAATTGAACGGTTTACATTTAATGTCCTCATAATTTAGACTAAAAGTGAAGTAATGAATGTTTTGTCCTTCGGCGGCGAATAGATATTAATAATAATTAATAAAATTACAACATGATTCTAGATATTTTTCCCTAAGTATTACTTTTGTAGCTTTCAGAGTTTTCAAAATAAGTGACTCATAAATCATAATTGTATTTCATTTCATGGACAAACCAGTAAATTGAGGGAGATTCTGAAACAGCTACTAGATTGAGGAATGCAAGTTGCAACAGAGATTGTCTGCATCAATCTAGTGAAATAGAAATTTTGGGTAAAATCTAGAACACATCCCACCTTTTTTAATTTTTTTAATCTCATGGTCCAATTTGAGGGTTAGCATTTTTAGGTTTGTGTCTATCATTATTTTGAATTATTAACAATAACAGTGATGGGGAAAACGGGAAGCAGTAGTTCAACAGGAAGCCAAGTGAAAAAAATGTACCTAACTGAACTGGTTAAAACACCAGGTTTCATTGATGAAGACCATGATATTTATGACCCTGCTATCCATGGTGAAAAGTGTATCATAGATATTAGATATGCATTGTCTAATAAGGCAGCAGATCCATCCAGGGCAAAATTTACTGTTTTCAACTCAGTGTTAAAATTAAGAACAAATAAAATTGCATCATGGGATGCTGGATTGGGAAGCATGGTGTTACCTGAAGTATTCCCTTGCCTTGATTATGTCATGCTCTGCACCGAAAATTATGATGAAGATAAAAAAGCAATTGTCAATAAAAATACAAAAGAGGAAATTATATCCATAAACGTGGGAGAATTTGCTCATTTGTTGAACCTAGGGTTTGAAGCACAAAACTCAAATGTCCAAATTGACCTAGGAAAGCTGGCAGGGAATTATGAGAGTCTCGATTCCAGTCGCGGAGATTCATTTATCAAAGCTCTAATAAAGTGTGGTACTCAGTTGGATCAGAAGCATAAACCTCCTTATGATTCTAATATTTTTGTTCCATGGGTTGGGGATACTATTTCCTTGATGTCGTTTTGCTTGGGATTGGAAAATGATAAGGAAGTGGGTGCAAGCCTTCTTGAAATGACTTTTAGGATCCATTGTGTAGGTTAGCCAGTAAGATATAATTTTATTGAACACATTGTTCAATCCATGCAAAAACAATTACTAATGATCAAAAAAGGTTCCTGTAAGACATTTAGGTTCTCATCCTACTTGTGTTATCTCCTTCTATCCAAGTATCATGCAATATTCGAGACCAACAATCTTCAAATTGTGAACTATAAGATTGATGAGAATACTCTGAATAGAACAGAGTGTCCAATATATGAATGGACACCAAAGATAAGGATGCATGATAACAGAAAGAACTACAACCATTTTGTAGACTTCTTTTTGGTACCAATGTATAATTAAATTACAAGCACTCCAGTGCCTAGATTGTCTGTGTCTTGTAGAGATTGCATTCAACTCGAAAGTCAAATACAATTGGTTGACCAGTTCTTCATGGAAGAATTCACTATGTTAAGGTTTTACAAATCAGCAGTAAAACCATACAGACTTCCAATACATGTGACAGATACGGTATTTGCATTGGAATATGTACAACAGTTGGAGAGAACAGATAAGCACTTCCATGGTCGGCAAAAGAAGAGCATATTTCCTTCCTTGTCTTTCTCATGTGGAGAGTTCACATTTGAGAGAAAAGCATTCAATGTGGCACATGATTTTTTGACAGTTTTTAGCTTTGGTGATGAGGGTCTCTGGTAGTATGATCCAATCAGTGTGGTTCAAGCAAGGCTTAAGAAAAATAGGAACTCTTCAGTGTTATGTCAACATGAAAGTAAACCATTGCTAGAAAAGCTTAGAAACATGGACTCCTAGGATGAGGTAAAAAAAGAGATGGAGAAATTTGACGCTGACAATAACATTTAAAGAGTAGAAATGTCATCACAAATTATGGCATTGCACATGCACAGGACAACAGAGGATGGCTAGGGCATCCAAAATAGGAGATCCTACAATTTCTACCAAAAATCTGCTAATCCATCTAACAAATCTATTCCCAAAACAATTTTGCAAGAATGTAAAGAGAGTTATTGGACTCAAACCCAAATAAATGATTTTTGGACTATGAGGAAGAATCTCGGTGAACCAAAGACCAGTACAGAATTTGAGACCATCGACGAGGATGAAGAGTTTATAAAATTGTGGAATATGGAGCATCCCACAACAACATATGACGGGAGTGAAGATGATGATGAGTATGAGGTTGAGCCCACTCCAACAACTAGTACAGTCCCTAAAATATTAGGTGGAGTCAATGAGTCCATGAGAGAAAAATATAGCAAAGGGGCAAACATTGTGGAAAAATTGGGGTTTGAAGGTGGTGGTCTAGGTCACAGAGGAGAAGGAATTTGGTATCCACTTGAGGTACAAATTCCATCAGATTCAAAATCAAAAGCACTTATTAAACCAGTCATTGGACTTGATTCTTTAGATTCATCATGGAAAGGTACTACTCATTACCCTCAAGGTCCACCTACATTTGTTCCAGGTTCAAATCCACAACCACCACCACATCATGGTATTCCCATTGGTGGTGAATCAAGTGCCACTGCTACTGGAAAGGGAATATAGGGATAATATTCCTATTATTGTTCAGTCAAGTGTCATTGTGATTGTTGGGGTTGCCATGGCTACTACTACTGATACTAGTTGTCTTGGTGTTGGACAAGGGCAACAACAAAATATCTCTCGCAAGAGGCCACTAGTGGTATATACTTAATCTCATACTATTGAGAATCCTATATCAAGTGCCATTGACACTACAAATCAATCATTTGCAGCTTCAGATCACACACCTCAAAAGATTATGAAAAATACACATGAAAGTGTCAGTGGGACAGGATCAGGAAAGGTTGTTGGTAATCCTAGTAATGCATTAGTTAAAACCATAGGCATAAGTGGAATTGGAGCCTCTGCTATTCCTATGTCACCTTTCAAACATTCAATTGCTTCAGCAAGCCCAGATTTTCAATTTTGTGATTACTATAAAAAATTTGAACACACAACAAATGAAATTAAAGAAAAAAAGAGAGCATTTCATAGGGTTGCCTTGACTGAAGTTTTAGACGGTCAGCCTACAAGGAACAGGGTATTTCCAACATATGACCCACACAAAGATATGATGGAGTTCATGGTTGTTATGCCCCCAACTAAAGATAAAAATCCACCACACAGTCAGATAGATCCCTTTGAATTTCAAGTTAGCACCCTCCAAATGGATTTTTCCAAAGTACGTATTGTGGACAAAATTAGTGTGTCAAAAAGGACTAAAGAAGTGGTCTACACTTCACTGCTAAAGGTGGAGAGAGAAAAAAATAAACTAGAGAAACAAATAGAAAAGTTATAGGCAGACCTGGTAAACAAAAAATCAAAGAGGAAAGCAGCACATAAGAAGTGCAATGATTTATAGAAAAGGATAAAAAAAATTAGGCTCTACAGTAGAAATTGCAGAGCAGGAGAAGATGGATGCATAATTGAAGGACCTGAGAGAAAAACTGGCTAAAAGCAATAAAAAAATTGATGAGGAAAGAGCCAGTTTTTAAAAATTATACAAAAGTTATGAGTCTGTTGCTGCCGAAATAAGAAAAACACGAGACCTATTGGATCATGAGAAGGAAGAAGAAAAACATTTGCAAGAGGAAGTAGAGGGAGAAAGAAAAAAATGTGCACAAATGAAAGAAGACTTGCACAATGTAAATGAAAAAATTAAAACTTTGGAGGATAGATTGAAAGATAATATGAAAAATACAATGAAGTATATACAAGAAAATATTTGGCGGCAAATAATGCAGAGGAGTGACAAGTTGTGTGAATGGTTTGAATTGAATGAAAGTCTGAGACTAATTAATATGAAAATCAAAGGGCGCTTTGAGAAGAGCATACATGTTTATTCAAAAGAGGATATGGAAAAATAGATTCTGCAAGTAGTCTACAGTACCAGGGACAGCTACTTAGCATCCAAGGGAATTAAGAGCCGCAATGATGCCACAGTTAAGACATCATCTATCATTCAAAAATGCCAGAAACTAAGGGAAACATCAGAAGTTATGGATAAATGTGGCAAAAAGATATTGAAGCTGCAAGAAAAGAAAACTAATTTAATTAAACCTGGTTTGCCTAAGACCATTGGCCCATCAAATAAATTCATTGGAAAAGAAGCTTACAAAAAAAGCATGGAGATAAAAATGAAGTTTGATTTAGACTTGCTTCCTAAGAACACAAGTCCACAAAGCTTTATGGAATTCATCCAACCATTTATAACTCTGAATTCGATATTGGGTGAAACAGTGATGTCAAGTCACTCTTCTAAATATGCAATGTTGATGAAGTTGCAGTTGAACTTTCCATAGTTTACAGAATATTGACCTTCCATCAGATGAAGAGTGGAGCACCCTACAAAAACTGGCACAGAAATCTTAAGAATCGTAGTATGTATTGCACAGTTTTCTTCTTTGACTCTTAATTTCAAGGTTTTATGTTTTTTTTGTTTGGAATTTGGCATCGCTTGAAATAACTTTGTTTTATGATAGGAAAAAAACCAGCACTCTCTATTGCTAAATTGCTAATCCAACCTATGAATCTATGATGCATAGTGCAAAACTTGAGCCTGTAAATTTGTATTCTCAAATTCTCCCAAGCTTTAACATTTCTGCATTTCTCTATTTCTGATTACTAGGTTTTGGGCACTGCTATTATCTATATTTAATTTGTCATGATGTGAATTAATATTTAATTTGTCATGATGTGAATTAATATTTAATTTGTCATGATGTGAATTAATATTTAATTTCAAACTCTATTTTTTGAACAGGAGACATTAGACATGTAGCAGTTGTTAAATTGTTAATTCGGCCTGTCATGGCCATGTAAATCTGTGTTGAGTTTGTGATTTTGATGTTGAGTCTTCACATGTTGCAATTCAACCTGAAGCTATTGTTGCTCCCTTGTTTCTATAAAAGGGAATTCAGGGTCATTTGCAAAGGGTTCTAAAACTTTGTATTGACTTTTGCATGGAGAATCACACAGATTGGTGTATTACTATTGAATGAATTGTATCATATGACTATATTTTGAAAGAATAATGAAAATCTAAGATCCTTACATGTTACATTACCAAACATGGTTCTAAAATGTATTACTATTGAATGAATTGTATCAAGGGAGGTTGGTTTTGCATGGAGAATCACACAGATTGGTGTAATACTATTGAATGAATTGTATCATATGGCTATATTTTGAAAGAATTTATGAAAATATAAGTTCTCGACATGTGTATTACTATTGAATGAATTGTATCTGTAGACACCCAAAAATGGTCAACGCTTGCGAGGTCATACTTTAACATTTGCGCATTGCCTCATTTTAGCTTTTTGCGTCGCATTAACATTTCTCCTATGTCATGCACTTGGTTTTTATCATTTGCGAGCATTGAGTCTTTCTTCTACATTCTTCATTTGTCTCGCTCTCAAATTTGGTCTTGTCGACAACAATCTTCAATCATGATTTTGGGTCGATCTTTGTCCTTGTCAATCTTGTCATATTGCGATCGATTTGTCATCAATCCTTGTCCTCTTCAATCATGTCAATTTGGATCAATTTGTCATTGTTCCTCAGCGCATTTATCAATCAAATCATTTATTAATTCAAAATCATGATCAAATCGATATCAATTATCTTTCATCAAGACCTAATTGTCATCCTTGCATTTCTAATTCATCTTCCAAGGTTTTGTGATTTAATCATTTAACCTTGTTTGGCATTTCTTCCTCTAGGATTAATAAATTATTTATTTATCCTAAGTCTTCTTGTCACAATTAAATGTTCATTTAATTGGCTAATTATTCCTCTTTTGTGAATTAATTAATAAATGACAAATTATTAATTAATTTACCTAATTTTCTAATTTTCCATCATTTCATCAATTTCTAAATTCCTAATTTCCACCTATTTTCTAAATTCCTAATTTTAATTTCCACCTAATTAACTTGTCTCTAGTTCTCCCTATTTTTGTGCTTCGTGCGTCATACTCTTGACATAGCAAGATGTCATAAGGTTCTAGTTCTCTAAGCTTTGCATTGGCAATATGTCATAATTCATGACATAGAAGGTGTCATAACCTTCTTCTTTCCACTCAATTGTGCCATTTTTGAAATTAATTGCTTCCAATATCCATTTCATGCTAATTTGTTCATTTCTCCAATTTCTCTATAAATTGGATGATTTTCTTCAATCAAACCCCTTGATCCCTGGAATCTGAATTCTTAATCAAACTATCGAACTTACGCTTCTAGTACTCTTGAGCTTTTCATCAATCTTGCTTTCAATTGTATGTGCACTTGTAGGTGAGATCCACAAATCCATTGAAGAGGAAAGAAGAACAATGGAGCCGCATGGAAGGAGCATTCAATTCTGCATTTGGTTTGCATAATCTTTCATTTTGAATGCTTTGTTTTCATATCTCTATTGAGTGTGCTTAGGATTAGATCATTGCAATGTGTGATTGAGCTAATAATGAATAATATGTCCTTTTATATATTGCTTTGATGATTCCTAATTCTGATGCTACATTAATTGGTGAACCCGACGTGAATACTAACCTTCTAATCCCCTTTTACTGTGTTTTGGAGTGCTTCTAAGTTGATTTGCAGGTCAAAAACTCAAAAACAGAGCCGTGCAGTGCATTCTGGACATTTCTGCGCTTGTGTGAAGCATTTTGCGCCTGTGTTGAGACATCTTGCGCCTGTGTTGAAACATTCTACGCTTGTGTCAGACATCTTGCGCCTGTGTCATGAGTTCTGCGCTTGTGTAAAGTCCAGAACAGAGGTGAAAAATTCAGTTTTTGCTTTCTGTTTTCTATTGATCAGGATTAAATTGGGAAAATATTGAAATATAATTTTTCCAAAATTTTATATGTTTTAGTAAATTGCAATTTTGAGGGTCTTCGGTGCATTTCTGGACAAATATGGCGGAAACATGATGAGATATCATTGATGTTTCCGAAATTTGGTTCTAGATTATTTGAATACCTTTCCAACGCATCAAACGGTTTGTAATTCGGAGCTAGGATGAGAAAGTTATGCCTTCTCAAAGTGGATTGAAATTTTATATTTAGTTTTTTTGATAATTTTGATAGTTTTCATAAATCAGATCATCTGTGCTTTGGATTTTGGTACTAATTATTTGTGCAGAATCTTGGCATATGCATGACAAAGACTACAAATCAAACTACTAACATGTGTTATGCAGAATCGATGGTCAAAGACATTAAATCAAACCTCTAACTTGGGTTTTGCAGGTTGCCTTGGAGAAACAACCAAATTGTGTGTTTGAGATTTTTAATTAGGCACTTAGTGATTTATAAATAGGTGGAAATGAACCTTTGTTTGCTTTGATTGTTAAGTGTGACATTGGAGTAGGAGAGTATGCTCTCATCCTTCATAGGGTGATCAGAAATCCAGATCTTTGATACCATGCTTGTGTTGATTGAGTGTCTCCTTTAGAGGGTCTGCCTTCCCGACCACTTTGCTTTTGCAAGCAAGTGATAATCGTGAGAAGGGAACGACCCAAAGTGAGTACAGCTAGAATACCTTGGCATTCTAACTCACTATAAAAAAATACCTGATGAGCGAAAGCTTTGAAGGAAGGGTTACGTGGGAATTGCAGTTACTTGGGAAGTGATGACCCTTGGACTCTTTCTCATATCAACATCTAAGTAGGGCCTTTTGGTCTAAATCGTGCTTGCGCGACTACATTTGTTTGGTATCTTGATGGGCTTAATGTCTCAATCATGCTTGCATGACATCAAGGAGTAATGCTTAACAGAAATCCTTACTAAACACCTTGTTTTTAGAGGCCAAAAACCCTTCTAGTTGCTTGAGAAGGACAAATTCGGATACTTGGAAGAGATACTAAGTTCGCCATGGGGAGATTTCCATGGGGACTGATGCTTGGCTGCCCTGAGAAGTGAGTGCCGTGGAGGGGAGCCCGTGGGGTCAAGCATCTATGTATTCTCCTTGAATCTCATAATGAGTCTACCTCTCAAGTCCCTAATGTCTTTGCTTACCATAAGGAATGTGGAAATGAGCATGACTGTCTTGAGTCTAAGTTGCAATATCTTGTATTCTTTGATTGTCAAAAGTTGAATTGCATCCCCTTTCAAAAGCAAAACACATTGATCAAACATAAGATTTAAACACAAGAGACATTCATCCAACAAACATTCAACAAGGTTCAAAGCACACCTTCAAGCATGGTTGTCAAACATTGGTCAAAATCTTGTCTCAACATTCATGTCACTTATATTTAGGTTCATCCTAGGTTTGCATTTTGCAAGTTCATTGTCAACTATCAAGGTTAAGTTTCATTTAGGTCATATTCCTTTGCATATCAATAAGAGTCATCCACTTGCATATGTCCTCTTGCATTAAAGTCATACCATTGTCATACATTTGCATTTGCATATCCCAAGTCTCTTCATTAAGCCTAAGTCATTGTCATATCATATTAAGATCATTTGCATATTGATTGTCCCTTAGCATATAGTGTCAAACCTAGGTCTTGTCATACTTGGGTAATCCAAATCTTTAATAAACCCTAAGTCATTGTTAAGAAGTCTAGACCTTATCAAGTCTTTTATCTTTTTGTCATTATTGTCATTTGGTCAAACCTAGCTTAGTATCCAAGCATATAGGGGAGACTTTGTCATTTTGTCCTTTTGTCACTTGGTCCTTTTGTCCTTTGAGGTCTAGGCATCATTTCAATTTCCTAAGGGTCTCTTTCTTAGATTTGCATTTCAAAAGTTTGTCAAAATCTTCAAAAACAACCAAAAACATAGATTGCATTTTCATCTATTTAGCTTGCATTTAGTTGCATATCATATATTATCCTTGAAAAATTCCAAAAATATTGCATTTGCATAAGTGACATGTCTATTGAAACAAGGTTCCAAGTGCCAATGATGCAACAAAGTTTGACATATCAACCGACAATGCAATCGGATTTTAATCCAAGGCAATCACACTTCTATCCAACCCAACAACAAGGCTATATTGATCAAACTCTTTATGATGAAACAAATGTCCAAATACAAAAACTAGAGGAGAAACTAGCTCAAGAAAATGAGATATTGGAACAAAGAGTGAAAAACATGGTGAAGAATAGGTCACAAATGTCCAAAATGCTTCGAAAATTTCCAGGTCAAAATCCAAAGTTTGAGCCAATTGATGTAAGATCTCTTCTTGAACGATCAGACATACCAGCTCTCCTCTCCCAAATAGAGATGATGAAACAATTACAAGAAAGGAGACAACATCAATTTCAACATTATGTGCCTCCACAACAAGAACAAGGTGTTTTCTATCAATCAGATTTTCAACCATCACAACCAATGGTCCAACATATTCAACAGACACAACCAATGGTCCAATTTCAACAATATGTCCAACCAACTATACAATGTCAACAAATAGTTCAACCACTGGTGGAATATCAACAAGTTCAATCAACATATCAATGTCAACAACCACATTATCAAATTCAAAAACAAAACTTGCAACATGCACCAAGCCAAATTTTGAACATGTCAAAACAATCTGATCAACATCTAGTTTGAAATCAAAGCATGACATCAAATCAAAAACAAGTTCAAATTCCAGGTCCAATCATGTCAAAACCTTGAAAGAAAGGTGGCTTTATTGCAATGTTCTTAAGGAACCTACCAAGTGAGTTTATTGAGGAAGATCAAAATAATACAATTTTGTCTAGCAATGCCTCATCCCCTCACAAACAAATTGACTCTCCAGTGGCATCTATCCCTACACCTCTAGAAGTTTCACAAGAACCTTCCATATTGTCCTCATCAAACAATACACCCAAGGATGCAATTATCCAAGAGCTATCCATAATTGATTGCCAAGATAATCTAGTTCATGATGCACATCCTTGTCATGTTTCAGAAATACAAGACCCAATGCCACCATGCACTTTATTGCCATTACCTATTTTAGAGGACCCCATTCCAAGTCCCTCTTCCTCATATTCAAGCATTGATTCCTTGCCAGAATCCACAAATGTTCAAAGTGCATTTCCTTCATGCCAAAACATTGATTCCTTGTCAGAATCCTCCATGCATATCCAAAGTCCAACCTCATGTCAAGAGGATAATTTAGAGCATGAAGAAATGTGTCCAAAAGAAGATCAAGATCAAGATCCCGAAACCTTATCATCCCATCCAATTGTTGACCAAGATCCCATTTCCCTAGACACTCACGATGATTCCCCTATTCTTGTCCATCCTATCCAAAGTCCTATTGACACTCCATTCCCTGAGCAAGATCAAGATATCCCAATCCATCCAATCCCAAATGATCCCCTTCCATTTCATGAACAAAATGTCCTTTCAAATCCCATTGACATTCCACTTCCTAAGAAAGATCAAGATATCCCTTCCATCCTTTCCGATGATCCCATTGAAAGTCAAGAGCAAAGCACCTTTAAAGAGGATTCCAATGATCTTCCTCCTTGTCAAGATCAAATTATTCCTTCAGATCCTCCACAAGATCCACTTGTTCCTCCATCTCCTTGTCTTAATGCTCCATATACACTCCAAGATCGCATTTCTTTTGATGATCCCATTATTTTTCCCATTCCATCTCTTGAAGAGCCTATCATTGAACCATGTCCACTACACAATCCTAGTCCCCCTCATGATCCTAATCCCCCTCATGATTCTAACATGGCAGTGCAAGATGTTCATGAACCCCTGACATTAACAATGGGTTCTTCCACTTTGGTGAAATCCAATCCACTTCAAGATCTCATTATTTCTCTCATATCACATCCACCTCATAATGAACTCGCGTCTTCTTCCCAAAGAAAAGAGTATCCTATTAGTCAAAATATTGATAAAGGCAAAGGGGTAGACCTTCACAAGCAAGAACCCTTCCATATCAAAGAGTATACTAATGGTCATGGCTACAGAGCTCACACTCAAGGCGTTGGTATCCCTTCAAAGTCAAAATCCAAATTTCCACCTTCCCCATCATCACTTCCATCCATTCTAGGTCCCTATATCCCTCCATCTCCTATGCAACATCAACAAAGGCACACATCTTAGAGAACCTTCCATCCATCCCACATGCCTCCATATCATTCCCATCCACACAGACATTCATTCCCTCTTCCAAGCAATTTGGATGCCAAGTATAAACACCATAAGTCTAGCAATCCACATGTATTAAAGGATCAACATGTCCAATATAATCGACATGTCAAAACAAAGAACAAATTGATCTATGGAGAAAAAAAAATATCCAAAAGGCCACAAAGGCCCACTGAGCAAAATAAAGCAAAGTCAAAATATATATGGGTTCCTAAATCCCTTGTGCAAGCAATGCACTCCAAGGAACCACAAAAGCATGAAAAATCAAAAACCATGTGGATCCCCAAGAAGCTCCTTGAAGCACAAAGAGAAACATCAAACTTGGCATCCAAAATTGCTATTCCTCCATCCAAACCTTCCAAGTCTATTTCTCCATCACCTCCTTCATCCGTTTTGGGCCCTTATGTCCCAAAATCCATAGCCTTTCCTTCATCAAAATCTCAATATCCAAAATACATTTTTCCTCCATCAGTCCATCACCCCTCAAGGTGTGTGCCAATGTCGATCTTGCCTTCATTTCCATCCACTGAAGCCCAATTCTTCCAATACCCTACCTATTATCCAATGCATATTTTCCATCCTTCGATCCCTTTGATCCAATCCTTTGCATAAATCCTTGCCTTAGTTTTATCTCATTTTCCATGTCCTTATCCTACCAACGTCTTTGAGCATACTTTTAAAGGTCATGATCCATTTATTTCAAGATGTTTGAGTCCTTCGTCCATCCCCTATCATGTGTCCATCTTCTCTTGAAAAAGTCAAAAATCAAAAAGCAAAAAATCAAAAAGCAAAAAAAAAAAAATACAAAAAAAGTGAAAAAAAAAAAAAAAAAAGTCAAAAGAAGAAAAAAGTAAAGAAAAATAATTCGTCCACTGGTGAAAACCTGGCAAACAGGCGCCTTGGGCAAGTACCGTGATGAAAACCTGACAAACAAGCATCATGCGTAATTTATGAACTTCTTGCACACTACACTTGGGGGCAAGTTTCCTCCTTCATATCCTATTGCCCTTCATTATCCTATCACACCATGTCATTACCCTTCATATCCTATTCTCCCTCATGTCCAGTTTCTCTTTCCACCTTTGATCTTGACAAGGCTGAGGATCGTCATGAGCATCATGCATCTTGTTTGCAGCTTTTAGTCCATCATAGCTTTTGGTCTTTATCCATTTGCTTATTACAACTTTTCATCCATATTCCCTGGCTTATTGCAACTTTCTACCATTATCCCATAGCCAATCCCGACCTTCAATCCATGTCCCTTATCCATTCTTGGTCTTGCTTATCCTATCCATATCTTATCACTATCCATACACTCTTTTTCATTCCTTGGTCTTGATCTGACATAAGGACGCAACATTTAAACATGGATTCAAAAACCTCTTGACATGTCCCTCATGCCATGTTCTTGCTTTACATTGTCATATCCAGTCTCTTGTCCCATCACGCAATAGCCCTTGAAAATTGCATCCGTATTATCTCCATAATAAAAGGCCTTTGTCTTCCCTCTATCCACCATCATTCCAGCAAGCCTATTTATTCACCTGTCATATTCCTTGCCTTGCTAGCACTGGGGGCAAAGTCATTAAAAACAAAAAATCTCAAAAACATTTAAAAATGTCCTGAAAAAAATCTTTAAAAAATTGAAAAAAGTCCTAAAAAAAAAGAGTCTTAAAAATTGAAAAAAGTTCTGAAAAAATCTCATAAAAATTGAAAAATGTCATGAAAAAAGTCATAAAAATTGAAAAAAGTCTTGAAAAAATCTCATAAAAATTGAAAAATGTCATGAAAAAAGTCATAAAAATTGAAAAATGTCATGAAAAAATCCTAAAAATTTCAAAAATGTCCTGAAAAAATCCATAAAAATCATATAAAGTCCTGAAAAAAATGAACACAAAAAAAATTGTAAAACTCGAAAACAAACACAAAAACACGCATTTTGCAATAAAGTATCCCCTTTATGCATCGACAGATCACTGAGCATACTCGCAATCCAACATCGTGCTTTAATGAAATCATGCATAAATAGATGAACCTTTTCAATAAAATCAAATATTCAAACTGATCCAAATTGTCTTATCAATTGAATATCAACATCCAAATCATTTGTCCTTGTCACACTATCATGGGTCTTATACAGGGTGTGGTATACTCGAAACCAGACTGTGTCCTGTCTTAGACGGGGTATCACATTTCCTGAAACCAGACAGCATGATCGTCCTATCAGCACATTCAACTTTTGACAATGAAGATCAAGATGTTTGTTTGATTTGCTTGAATTTGTGAGTCTTATCTTTTTATTAATTTATCTTTGGCTTCGATCATGTCCCTATGTTGCTCGATGATGTCACTGAGTGATTTAGAGTGACCGGGATGGCTCATGGTCTCTTTCTTTGATTGTGATTGTTGCTTGTCTATGCTATGTATGTCTTTCGCAAATAGGGTTGCATTTCAGCTCTGGCCTTCAATGCCACGATGCTACGCATCCATTTTGCTAAATAAAAATAAAGGTTCTCACCTACAAAGTGCATTACTGAAAGAAAATTTTTTTGTCATCTTTCACTGTCCTCTATCTCATTTCTTACTAACATTTCTTCCGTTCGGTCGGCTAGTCAGTTCGGTCTAGTGCTCCGATATCCAAGCACATATGCTGCATCCTGCATCCATTTGGTTAGTACATTTGCATTCCATCACATATTACATCAAGCATTTTTCATTTCATAAATACATCAAAAAAAATACATAAAAATGCATCCATACATGTTCATAAACCAGTGCATAAGTCATCCATACATGCAAAAAACATAAGTCATAACATATTGCATCCATCATATCGATGCATATCATATCATATATCATCATAATATCGGAGTACAAAATTGGACTGTCTGTCCTAAGTATGGCCTGCAGGCTGATTGCAAAATGTCAAACTACATAATGTCCACTGTCTGTCATAAGGAGTACGTGCCTCTGTCACTGGGTGCTCCCTCTGTCCTCCTCATCCCCGCAATGTCCCGTAAGCCCTCAAAATTCATGAAATCCAAAACATGGGTTTTCGAGATACATACCGCTGCTCCTGCGTCCTCCGATCGTCTGAATGTGCGTACACGTTCTCCAAGGTGATCCGTCGTTGGAATGTTCGCTATCTGTCTGCAAGTGTCCTTGTCCAGAGCAACAAATCCTCCTCTTTAGCTAGTGCAAATGAGTCATTTTCACCCTCTTGGTCTCATTTATAGCTCTTTGTCATTGCATAGATGGACGTGCGTCCTCTCCATCTTATGTTGGTCACGGCCTTGTGCACCTTAAATTGCTTGTCCTTCATGCATCCGATCTCCGATTGTCATTCTATTCGATCCTATCATTTTTATCGATCAATTGGCCTCTTTTCTGCATGTTTTCGGCCAATTCCTCGAGGGGGCATGCATATGTCATTGTTATTGTCTGGGGCATTTTCATTATTGTTCTTTGAAACAACGCTTAAAATCGCATTGTCTCAAAGAGGGGCAAAATGTAGACACCCAAAAATGGTCAACGCTTGCGAGGTCATACTTTAACATTTGCGCATTGCCTCATTTTAGCTTTTTGCGTCGCATTAACATTTCTCCTATGTCATGCACTTGGTTTTTATCATTTGCGAGCATTGAGTCTTTCTTCTACATTCTTCATTTGTCTCGCTCTCAAATTTGGTCTTGTCGACAACAATCTTCAATCATGATTTTGGGTCGATCTTTGTCCTTGTCAATCTTGTCATATTGCGATCGATTTGTCATCGATCCTTGTCCTCTTCAATCATGTCAATTTGGATCAATTTGTCATTGTTCCTCAGCGCATTTATCAATCAAATCATTTATTAATTCAAAATCATGATCAAATCGATATCAATTATCTTTCATCAAGACCTAATTGTCATCCTTGCATTTCTAATTCATCTTCCAAGGTTTTGTGATTTAATCATTTAACCTTGTTTGTCATTTCTTCCTCTAGGATTAATAAATTATTTATTTATCCTAAGTCTTCTTGTCACAATTAAATGTTCATTTAATTGGCTAATTATTCCTCTTTTGTGAATTAATTAATAAATGACAAATTATTAATTAATTTACCTAATTTTCTAATTTTCCATCATTTCATCAATTTCTAAATTCCTAATTTCCACCTATTTTCTAAATTCCTAATTTTAATTTCCACCTAATTAACTAGTCTCTAGTTCTCCCTATTTTTGTGCTTCGTGCGTCATACTCTTGACATAGCAAGATGTCATAAGGTTCTAGTTCTCTAAGCTTTGCATTGGCAATATGTCATAATTCATGACATAGAAGGTGTCATAACCTTCTTCTTTCCACTCAATTGTGCCATTTTTGAAATTAATTGCTTCCAATATCCATTTCATGCTAATTTGTTCATTTCTCCAATTTCTCTATAAATTGGATGATTTTCTTCAATCAAACCCCTTGATCCCTGGAATCCGAATTCTTAATCAAACTATCGAACTTACGCTTCTAGTACTCTTGAGCTTTTCATCAATCTTTCTTTCAATTGTATGTGCACTTGTAGGTGAGATCCACAAATCCATTGAAGAGGAAAGAAGAACAATGGAGCCGCATGGAAGGAGCATTCAATTCTGCATTTGGTTTGCATAATCTTTCATTTTGAATGCTTTGTTTTCATATCTCTATTGAGTGTGCTTAGGATTAGATCATTGCAATGTGTGATTGAGCTAATAATGAATAATATGTCCTTTTATATATTGCTTTGATGATTCCTAATTCCGATGCTACAGTATCATATGGTTCTGAAATGTATCACACAAATTTGAGACTCAAACATGTCTAAATAAACAATAAACATCTCCATATCAATAAACACATTATGGTCTTTTATTATGCTATTTTAAATCTAGAAATAGAAAGTTGAAAAATACAATTACAAATCAATATGTAATTCTAATTTCAAAAAGTGATATGATTTTGTAATATGAATGATGAGATACAATAATAAGATTAATAAATACCAATCTCTTACAGTTTCCATTCATCCTCATCAAATTCAGAGCTTTCTTGATTCTTGTTTGTGGTTTCTTCACTCTGAGTCTGCATACCTTCGTTGAACTACATCTCAATGCTACCAGTAGGTCCAGTACAAGAGTCAATAGTCCCACTGGCACTTTGGTTTGAAGTATTTCCCAAACCTCTTCTTTCACATTTGGACCTCCAGATTTGCAGTGCCCTATCATAAGGAAAAGTGTGGACATCATACCTAGATGTATAGAGCCTTAAGCAATTTTCCAATTTTTTGTCTAGTTTGTTTCTTAGCTTTGATTTTAGGAACCCCAAAGCACTGAAAACTCTCTCATCTTCCACCGAACCCAATATCATGGTAAAACATAAATCAGAAAGCTTCAAATATTCTGGCATTGAATCACGCAAGGTTGCGTTCTCAGCTATATTTTTCCAAAGCCTTGTTACTGATCCCTCTTCACGGGGGTTCTCCATTTTGCCATATTGTTCTCTCATAGTGTATGCAGAACAAGATGATTTCTCTCAAATATGATTTTTGTCTAATATTCCATTTATAGTTACTCCATTCAATTCTCTGGATATGCAAAATTGTTTTATCAAAGTCAGTAGCTTACTTCAAAAATCAGCTGCACTGTTGAGGCTCCAATAATAAGGAAACACAATAGACATGGCTTTGAGTAGGTTGTCAAGAGGGAATCTGCTTCTAGTTTGTGTAAAGCAGAAAAAATGAACCCTAGTTGTTCTCCCCTCCCCAACTCCAAGGAGAGAGAAGGGAGGTCACTAGGGTTGATGGTTTTCACTTAGGAGAGACTTTACATTCAAAAGAGGGGTTGAAACCCACAAGATCCAATCCCACACAATGCAGGATTGGATTCTAAATGAGTTTCAAGGGTTGTGATAGCAAGGATACCCTCTTTTGTAAAGAATATAGATAGAATGATTGAACTAGGAATGTATGTAGAAGCAAGAAAGATTCACTTATAAACAGAGATAGGGATACGGGATGAAGCTGCGGACCTGGAATTAGCAGTAAAATGTTGAGACAATGTTGTTCTGCAAATTTGAGCGAAAGTTGACGGGACGATGGCGCCCGGAGTGCACACGGTCCTCCGAAAAATCCGTGAAACGAAGGTGGATCTGTTCATCTCTGCACAAGGATTCCAGATCTTCAATTATAGCCACGTACCTGCAACCTACACACAGAAAAAAGAGGATGATTGGGGGGTTAGGGATTAGGGGTTTGCCTTTAGGTCAAACCCCGGTTTTGGAATTAACCAAGAAATGAGAATGCTGTAAATGTAAATGTTTGTAATGTAAACAAGTACTGATACCTTGTTGTAAGAATGTTTGTATTCTTACATGCGAAGGTGTAATGTATGTTGTATGTTGTATGTTGTATGTTGTAAGTGATCTCCTCTTCAATGGTTGAATCCTTGTCTTGAATGCAACACTTAGCCTTGAATGGAGACTTAGAATGCTCAATTGCTTGAAGGAATGCTTGAGTGCTTGAATGTTTGAATATCACTTCCGCCTTTTGCACACATATGTTTTTCCTCCCTTTTTTGGAAGAGGAAATGTAGTTTATATACTTGTCAATTAGGGTTGAGAGACTGATTTTCCCGACCTTAGGCTGACCTAGAAACATTATTTTCCAATTTGCAAACTTCAAGACCCGATGCCCAAAAGGAGACCGGGCCCAAAATAGGGCCAGGGACCAGGGCACTGGGCGCCATGGTCCCACCTCCCGGGACAATAGGGTGCAAGGAGGGATCATGCCAAGGTGCAGAAAAATGCAGTTTTTAATGACACAAGCAGGTTTCAGGGTCTCCATTCAGGTTTAACGTTGCATCGCCATCGTGAAGACCCAAATGCAGTCGAAATTGCAAGTGTCACAATTTTAGGACACTACAGTTTGTGAGGAAAGATCATACGCAATTTTCTTCACAAAAGTAGTTACAGTCTCAACAATCTTGTCGAAATCTTCCCTTGTAACTCTTGCTAGTTGCTTCCTGGGGCGCTTTCCTGGTTCCTCGGGGTTGACCGTGGCATAGAAGTGCATTGGTATCTCAACTCCCCGTACATTGGCACATACCTCCCCATCTACACCGATTTATAAAAAGTTATCAGGATTGTTCAAATATGTGAGTGTCTGCCACTTAACAAATTTTTCATCAAATAGTGTTGGTTGATTTCGATAGAGATTGTCGAAGGTCATGCATGTCATCTTATGCAGCATAGCATATTCTGAAATATACAGAGCTCTTTTTGAGAAGCCTTCATAATATTCTTCATTTCCTTTAGCATGGGCAAAAGAGCTACTAAAGTTAAGAGTGTCTCTAAATTACTTAACCTTCGAAGAAGGTCAGGAAATTTTGATTGATCTGATTCATCGCGAGTTGTGTGAAATAGTCCAATCAAGGATGGATATTCTAAAAAATCTCGATGCGCTAGACCATCCAAAGAGATCTGGTATCATTATCCTTGAGAAGCTTGTTCCCATCAGTTATCCCATCAGCAAACTGTTGAAATTCCATCTCGACAGAAGCATGAGTAGAGCTCTCTGATTAAAATTTCAAATTTTTTTACCAAAGCAAACTTGCTCACAATTCCAAAAGCTAGATTCATGCAGTGAATTGCAATAATGTGCAGTGCAAATGAAGTTTCAATCTTTGTACAAAGACCGTTCTTGTGACCTTGCATTACTGAAGCTCCATCTGCTCCAATACAAACCAATTTTTTGGCTATCGTCATGTCATCCATACCTCCATATTCAATTAAACTTCTCTTTACTAGTTGAAATAAATTTTGCGTTGTTGCACTCTCCTTCATTTTAGCAACAGATAGTAGATGAGGTTGGCGAGTATGATTCTCTATAGTATAAACATGCATGCATACCCATGAAGTATTGTCTACTATTGTAACTTCATCTAAAGAAAATGCAATAAAGTTTGACTCTCTTATTTTTTCATTTACATCTTCTTTTTCAACCTCAACAAGACAACTTGCCCATTCCCATCCATTGTTTACTGACCAGAGTCTATTAGAATAGTTAGGAACTTTGAAAAAGTGTAATAAACCACTAATTGATGGGAAATCTATCATAGCATGCCCTCTACTCAAAATATAAAAAACAACGCTTAACTGAATAGATTTTCCCAATTGTTTTATTTGCATTGCTTTTCCAAAACTAGCTTCAATAGAACCTTTAACTTCAGCAGGCTTTGTCTGTATTTTCTCATGAAAATAATACTCTTCGGCATTCCTCACATGCTTACATTCCTCCTTTGTTTTCCATCTTATCACTAATTTTTCAACCCCGTCTATCATTTGTTTTTCATAAACTTTACCCATATGCTTTTCTATGGTGTCAAATTTTAGCTGCAACCTAATTTCCTTGTTATATTTCCAAGAGCAAATCTTACACCTACATTATATTGGAGGCTCGCCTTCAATTGGATTCTCCATTGGTTCAATGAATGGATACTTTGATGCCCAATTAATTTGAAAATTCCTCACTGACATATCCCACTCCCAATCCTTTTTTGATTGTGGTTCATCCTTTTTTGATCTAGCTTTTCTTTTCCCCTTCCGTGCATTATCATCAATGGCATTATCACCCAAGTCGATTATATCATTCCGGCTAACTTGGGCATCTACCAGATAATCTTCTTCGAGATCATCCTAATCTGAGATATCAGGTTCGCCAGCGTCTTCAACATGCGGTGTAGGTTGCAAATTTTGTACTTGTACTTGTGATGATGTACCTTCCTGATTTTCACCACACTCTTTTCCAAAGCCAAAGTACGAAGACAACGTTCTACTTTTTGTTGGCCTCTCATGGCCTTCCCCACATTCAGGTTTCCTACCCTTCTTCCTATTCGATGTCTCCAATTAAATAAAGGCTACCAAAATAAATCTCTTTGTTAAAGAAGCAATAATAGACTATAAAGTATAATATATGTTTCATTGGCCCTACGACCTACAATCTAGATGTCTGAGGTCTGAATGTCTCGGATGACCACTTGGCACTGATGGTTCACCACTGAATAAAAATGAACTCAATAGTACAAACAAATATAGATAAATTCAAAATAACATTATAACACTTCAAAAATATGATCGCTCACCTTTAGGTCACTAGCAGTCACCAATGCAGTCAACATCAATGATTTTCCTTAGTCTGAAACTTTGCTATTGATCAGAATTTGGAGCCTAGAACCCACCAAGTTATGTAGAGATAGATCCAATCATTGCATGTATTCATACCAATCCTTATATGGTGAATTCCGCAGGAATTTTATATGGTATACAAATATTTGGCGAATCACATGTAACTATAACACGACCTATGTAATTTTCAAGGCGATTATGGGTCGTCCAAATAATTGGCAAATACAATATAGTTGGCAAAAGTTAGGGTGAATGGAGACACGTGTCGGCAAAATGTCGGGCAAATTGGGTCCTCCTAGATAACAAATCTTCACATGCCTATAGGTAAATTGTGGTCATCTATTAAGGAAACCTCGGAGAGTGTAGGCAAAAAAATTAAATTTACCGTGTGTCCACCATATATTGTATTGGTGAAATCCTCGCATAGAAACATTTAATTACATAAAAGATATGGCGATCGGGCTGTGAATTTGATGGAAATTGATAATGTTCTGGCGACATGGCCACCCCTAGTCGGTACAAAATATTCATCATTTCCCAGGTCGTTGACGTGAAAAATTCACCATTGGTGAATATTAGCCACTAAAGTAATCTCTGGTAATTATTATGATAAGGCATGATAACTGGAAGCATTGAGAAATGAAGTCAGTTGGCATATGATAAAGCATTTGGATGTTTACAAGTTTAATGGTGTTTACTGTTAAGTTGGTATAATAGTTAACTAGTTGATATTAGTTTTTCTTATGAGATTTTATCTTGACAGAGAAATTTATTGATAAGATTACTTTGTGTGATTGAGATTGAAATTGGGAAAGTTTGTATCAATTTTTCAATTTACTAATTCAACCCCCCCCCCCCCCTCAGCAATCTACCGGATACCTTTTATTTCATCATACCATCAATAGGTATCTAAGATATAAGCCTAACAACTTAAGGTAAAGGTAAAGATCTTGTAGATCATTATGAAGAAGGAAGGTCTGAAGTTTAACAAAGAGAACTATAGGATATGGAGTGACATAATGAAAATTTACATCAAGAGTCTAGGAAGTCAGTATTGCGAACATGTCAATACTAAATATGTTGCACCCACTAGGATTCTGACTGATGATCAGAAGAAATAACAAGAAAATCATCAAAAATTAGAGGCCATTATCAATTCCATGTCTGATGTTGAATATGTAGATGTTCATGGCCTAGAAACTGCACATAAGGTATGGAAAAAACTTGAAGAGATTTATAGCGGTGATGAACATGTTAAGATTGCTAAAGAGGAGAGTCTAAGAGGAAATTTTGATGACATGCGGATGACTGAAGGTCAGAATATCCAACAGTATGATTAAAGGATAAAAGAGATAGTCGGTGAAATTAAGAGTGCAGAAGGGAAAGTGGAAGATGCCACAGTGATCAATAAGGTATTGAGAACCCTACTATCGGTCTACGCTATCCGAGTTGCAGCTATTCAGGAGTTGAATTTCATAGACAAAACTAAGGTAACTCTTGACTTCATCATTGGCAAACTTACTACTTATGAATTAAATGGTTATGATGGTAGTGCACAGAAATAAGAGTCTGCATTCAAAGATTCTGTCTCTAACCCATCTATGAGAAAAAGTAGAGATACTAGTCATGGTTATCAATCCAGATCCGGAAAAGATGTTGATGATGAAGACAGTTTAGTGGAGCTTGAAGCATTATTGGCAAAGTGGCTACCTAGAGGCACTGGCAAATACAGAGGTAAATTACCTTTAAAATGTTTTGCATGCAACAAGATTGGCCACATAGTTGCTAACTGTCCTAATGGTGAAAATGAACACAAGAGAGAGAAATTCAAGAAGTATAAGGGTAAATGCAAGAGAGAATGTCTTATTGCTATTGATAGTGGTATCACTGATGAAGAATCAGATGGTGATGCTAGTGAAGATATTGTGTTTATAGCTATTAAGGAAGAAATATCAAACCATAAGGAATTAGTGTCCAGGATGGATAACCCTGATTATTGGATCATTGATAGTGGTTGTTCACATCATATGACCAGTGATCGGAGCAAATTTCTTTCCTTGAAGGAATTTGATGGCACTGTAAGATTTGGCAATGACTCACCCTACATGGTTAAAGGTAAGGGAGTTATTTCTCTTAATGGAAAGAGAAGTGTTGATGATGTCTACTAGGTTGAAGGTCTAAAGAATAATCTTTTGAGTGTGGCACAACTTAATGACAGAGGATACCCACTAAAGTTCAAAAATGGTATGTGCAAAATCTTTGACAACAAAGGTGAATTGATTGCTACCAGGAAGCAAACTAAAGGTAACATGTTTCACCTTAATCCTAAAGTTAGCAATTGTTTGATTGCAAAAATAGATGATAGTTGGCTTTGGCATAGGAGATTTTTTCATATAAACTTTGATAACATTGTTAAAGTGAGTAAGTCCAAGACAGTGAGAGGTTTGCCTCAGTTAGACAAACCAGTTAATGTTCTTTGCAAAGAATGTCAGTTAGGCAAGATGACTTCTTCAACTTTCAAGAGAAAATCCTTCTCAGTGGAGCATTTGTTAGATTTGGCTCATACAAATATTTGTGGACCAATAAGAACAAAAAGTATTCAAGGTGACAGATATTTTATGATCATCACTGATGATTGCTCAAGGATGATGTGGGTCACATTCTTGAAGGATAAAACTGAAGCTTTTGGTAAATTCAAAGCATTCAGGGCCTTAGTTGAGAAAGAGAGCGGCAAGAAGATAAAATGTCTTAGAATAGATCAAGGTGGTGAATTTACTTCAGAGGAATTCACTAGGTACTGTAATGATAATAACATCAAACGATAGCTTTCTACACCAAGGACACCATAGAAGAATGGTATCGCAGAGAGAAACAACCAGTCAGTGGTTGAAGCTACTAGGACAATGTTGATACAAGGAGGTGTAGCGAAAATATTTTGGAGAGAAGCTATCAGTACAACTGTCTACACTATGAACCGAGTTCTGGTGAAAAGAGGTAAGGACAAGACCCCTTATGAATATTGGTATGGAATATCACCTGATGTTAGCTATTTTAAGATATTTGGAAGCAAATGTTTTATTAAGAGAGGTGATTACATTAGCAAATTTGAAGCTAAGAGTGATGAAGGCATATTTCTTGGCTATTCCGCCAAGAGTAAGACCTACAAGTGTTTCAACAACCGAACACAGAGAATTGTTGAGAGTATTGATGTTCAAGTGGATGAATGTCTTGAAGTTTCAAAGGAAAATAGATTGGAGAATAAGGATGAAGATCCTTTCATTTTTTTTTGGAACCAGAAGCTGTGAAATCTAAAACCAACAAAGCAAATTCTGATGCACTTGTTCAACCAAAACAGATAAATTCAGAAGATGATGATAATGATGAAGTTGAACCTAAAGATAATGATCATGTTATTCCTAGATATGTGAGACTGAATCACAGTCCTGAACAGATTATTGGGGATAAGGATGTTGGAGTACTAACAAGAAGGAGAATAAGAGATAACTCTTGCATGATCTCCACCATTGAACCAAAAACTTCTAAGGATGCATTTGGTGATGATCATTGGGTTAAATCTATGGAGGAGGAATTGGATCAAATTGAGAAGAACAACACTTGGACCCTAGTACCCCGACCGGTAAATAAGAATGTTATAGGTACTAAATGGGTATTCAGGAACAAATTGAATGAAGATGGTGTTGTAGTTCGCAATAAGGCTAGGTTGGTTTGCAAGGGCTATGCACAAGAAGAAGGAGAAGATTATGGCGAAACTTTTGCACCAGTAGCAAGACTAGAAGGTGTTAGAACTTTACTTGCATTTGTAGCTCATAAGAAGTTCAAGGTATACCGGATGGATGTTAAGTCTGCATTTTTTAATGGGATATTGGAAAAAGAAGTATACATAGAGTAGCCAAATGGTATGCTTTGACTGATGAGAAAGACATGGTATGCATATTGCATAAGGCTTTATATGGATTAAAGCAGGCACCCAAAGCATGGTATGAAAGAATTCATACACATCTGATGAACATAGGCTTTCTGAGAACAAGTGATGATAGTAACATATATCTCAAGTCTGAAGGAGATGAAATACTGGTCAGTGAATTATTTGTTGATGATATTATATTTGGAGGTAATGATGTCATGAGCAATAGTTTTGTAGATGAAATAAAAAATGAGTTTGAAATCTCTTTAGTAGGGGAAATAAAAAAAATTATAGGCTTGTAGATACGACAAATGAAGAATGGTATTTTCATTACAC
This sequence comes from Cryptomeria japonica, assembly GCF_030272615.1. Classification (NCBI taxonomy): domain Eukaryota; kingdom Viridiplantae; phylum Streptophyta; class Pinopsida; order Cupressales; family Cupressaceae; genus Cryptomeria; species Cryptomeria japonica. The sequence goes on from NC_081407.1 coordinate 342,752,620, forward strand.
AATCTAAGTATGTGAAAGAGGTTTTGAAGATATTTGGCATGAGTGATTGTAAACCAGTTGGGACACCAATGGTTATAGGTTGTAAGTTGTCCAAGGAAGATGAATCTAAGTCTTTTGATGAGAAGGAATGTAGGTCAATGATTGGCAAATTGCATTATGTTGTTCACAGTAGACTAGATATTGCCCGTGCGGTTGGCATAGTTGCTAGATTCTAGAAGAATCCTAAGGAAACACATCTGATAGTAACTAAGAGAATCTTTAGATATATGAAAAGTACTGTTGACTATGGATTATGGTATCCATATGGAGGAAACTTTGATTTGAAGGTGTACACATATGTTGATTGGGCAGGAAATGTTGATGACCGGAAAAGTAATATCGGTGGAGCATTCTTTCTTGGAGGAAGACTTGTTTCGTGGAGTAGTAAGAAGCAGAGCTGCACTTCACAATCTACTATTGAAGTTGAGTATGTTGTAGCTTATATGAATTGCACACATGCTATTTGGATGAGGCACATATTGGAAGGTTTTAAGATGAAGATTTTAGAACCCATAAAGATTTTATGTGAAAATACAAATGCCATAAATATTTCAAAGAATCTTGTTTAGCATGCATGAACCAAGCACATTTAATTGAAGTATCATTTCTTGAGGAAAAAAGTGCAGAGCAAAGATGTTATCTTAGAGCATGTTTCTACCAAGGAGAAGCTTGCAAATATTTTTACCAAACCTCTACCTAAGACTATATTTCGGTATCTTAGAAATCAACTAGGGGTTGTACCCCTTCATGAGGTTAGTTGAGCATGATGTTGATTGCATCAGTCCCTTAACCACTTGCAGAATTTTACAGAAGGATTGATGTAGTAGTGGAAGCTATTCCATAGGGGGAGTATTATGCTGCAGATTATTGTTGTACAGTGAAAGTTGTAATTACATGATTTACTTTCAATCTGGCATTGTTGTCAAAGGGGGAGAATTATTATGTGATTATGAGGAGGAGAACAAGTAACAAGATGAAGACATGGAGAGCATTGTGAATACTTGGTAATGTAAACTATGATTCCTATTTACAATCATAGCAGCAATCATAGGCATTGATATTTGTATTGCCATCAATGCCAAAGGGGGAGATTGTTGGCATTTGCATGAAGATTGCATTAATGATATGTTATGTTGTCATTGATGTCAATTAACCAGTAATGACAGTAATGATATTAATGATATTAATGATATTGTTGATATTAATGATATTGTTGTTATTATTGGTATTGTCTTGTAACTGGTAGGAAGAGCTTTGTGGAAGATATTGTAAACCAGTATGTAAGTTTGTGAGTTGAACCGGTGACCGGTAATAGGTTAAAAGTTTGAACTGGTATAAGAAGTTTAAACCCTACCAGTTATTTTTTTGTTGAACCCTAATCGATTAAAGGTTGTTGAATTAGCGAGCGATAATGATGACGACATGTGTGATCATTGTATGAAGATAAGTTCAAAATTGTTTGGCGCATTTTTGTCTACGGAATGAGCAAAGTGTATTGCATCTAATGTAAATTATGTGATGAGTTATTGAGTCCGAGGAAGTGGTGATCAAGGAGCGGTTGGAGTTTTATTGATTAATGTGTACAGATTGCTATGTAAATCCAATGGTCATACTTGAACTGATTTGTTCATAATCTCTACGAGAGAATTAGGTTTTTGTTGTGTTACCAATCTAATTGATTTTTCATAAGGTTGATGAAGCTATTTTGTAAAGGTGTTGGTAGAAATCAGTTGAGTGTGTGGTTTCCAAATCGGATAATGAATCTGTAGTTTGAGTAAAGGCAGATTTGAACCTAAAAAGGATCTGATCAAGCAAGTGTAGTGCTATTCAGACATATCAAACAAAACCCTTTTATTTTCTAACAATTATAGCAGGACTGAAATCCCCTAACCGGGTAAGCTCTAACAAGTGTGGTTACTTCTTAAATCCTCTAACAAGGTGATCCATTAGCTTGGATTCTCAAATCCTCTACCGAGGTTACTCCTAACAGGTTACTTTCTTCTAACAAGGCATTTGTAGTCAATCCCTTAACTAGGTGATTCTTAACAGGATCAATTCTTAACATGACTTTTGTAAAAGCTTTAACAGGTTTGGCTCCTAACAGGGCGAACTTCAGAAGAGTTTAGATAGTTATCTTGTGAGTCCCATCTCACCATGGTTTTTACCTATTTTGGGTTTCCACGTCAAAAAAATTTTGTGTCATGTGGTGAATGTTTTTGTGGTTATGATCTTATTGTTGATTTGATCAACTACTTAATTATTCTGATAAGATGTGATAACTGGAAGCATTGAGAAATGAAGTCAGATGGCATATGATAAACCATTTGGATGTTTACAAGTTTAATGTTATTTACCGTTAAGTTGGTATAACAGTTAACTAGTTGATATTAGTTTTTCTTATGAGATTTTATCTTGATAGGGAAATTTTTTTGATAAGTTTACATTGTGTGATTGAGATTGAGATTGGGAAAGCTTGTATCAGTTTTTCAATTTACTGATTCACCCCATCCCCTGCCCTCAGTAATCTACTGGATACTTATTCTTTCATCATACCATCATATTATAAATATTTTAAAGGCCAAAATATGTCATGGATTTTAGGAAGTTGCTATCATGGTAGTTAGTTGGCTTTCTTGTGATTTAGTTCAAATTGGGCAAGTGGAAAGTTTGATTGGAATGGCAAAGGAGGTGATAGACACTTGGCAAAGTGGTTACTAAACTTGAATATAAATTTAATATCCTTTCTAGCATGGGGCTTGGGTGCCCAAATGATGCATTCGAATGTGGTTTCATTCAAAGTATGTTTTGGCTCCATTTTCACACATTCATCTTGTTATTTTGCTAATCTATTTGTTCTTCTTTAGAGGTTGTTAAACTTGTAGTCAAGGAGGCTCAAGATTTGGATGTTTGAGGTTTTTGGGGTGGACTAATAATGGGATTTAGAGTTCCATTAGTTTTTAGTCTCACATAGGGACTACCATTGTGCAAGAAGGCTTAAATTTTATATTTTACTTATGCATTTTGTAAGGGTTTTAGTGAGTAGTTTGTTGGGTTTTGTAGTGAGATTGTATTTAATATTTTTATAGTTTTTGATAATAGAATAGTGGATATTTATCTTGATTATTTCATGTTTAAGATTGATAAAATTTTATTTTATAAAGAATCTATAAGTTTGGTGAAGCTTCTTGTAAACTAGGTTGTTTGACAATGCCTATTAGAGCTATATTTTTTATTTTATTTTATAATATTTGTTACATGAGTTATTTTCTATACAAATTAGTTTATTAAGTTTATAATACACTCTATTTTTTCTAGAAACATGGTTATTTGATGCAGTCTTGTTAATTGTAATGTGGTTTCTCTAGCTCTTATCCAAGTCTATTTCTGGCCTCTATATTGCAAAACTGACTTGATATGTCTGCATGGTGATCTGAACCTCTATCTTGTGTTGAGTTCACCCTATCCATATTTTTTTCACCCTATTATGGGTGGACATGGGCATATAAGGTGTCCTTGTCTTATAAAAAAGTGAGCGGGGCATCCTTGCCACTCAAAATTGGGCCCAAATTTGAACATGTCAGTGCTCACTTCCCACCAATTGGTTCTTGATATTGATGTCTCAATATAATTGTTGGGGGTTGTCCTAATTTATGAAATACCTTGAGAACCATATATAAAAGCATTCTTTCAATTCATTTTCATATCACAAGCATTCATATTCCATCTATGCTATCCAACATCAAGGAAACATTTCATCCTAGTATATCCTTCAATAATTCTTTAGATCTAGACATTATGGAGTACTAAATCATGTCAATATTCATGCAAGCATGTGTTTATGATTGATTCATTTATATCTTTTCATGTCACATCATGTTATTGCATCAACACTTGTGATCACATTCAAAGAGCATTGCATCATCAACCTTCATCAACTTCAACAAGCTTGAGGTGTAATATTCAACATTTTACTTCAAAGATTTCAATTCAATTATAGGGTTAATTCCAGACGTAGGGTTTGAGATACCAAAATATAATGCCCACCAGAATACCCTAGAAAAAACTAAACACATAATGTAGAAAATAGAGGTTTATTTTTTTAAAGGTTTCAATAACACATAAAACTACATTAACACAATATTCTCTGAGATTCACATAAATAAATTATTCATAATTTGATAAAACTAAAGTGCACAAGCAGAATAATTCAAAACATATAAGAATTCTTCCCTAAGGTATCATAATGTCATTACTTAACTACTACATCAACAAGAAAATATACATTAGCTAGCAATGATTCATGTTTATTCTTTCTACTTATACTAACATTTTAGTCACTACATATAACATGGAGAAGTAACCATATAAATTCCATTAAACACTTATCCATGAAATAATACCATATCTAACTCGTTTACATCCATCACTATACAAGTCATCATTACATTACATATTACATCATATAATGGTAACCATTACAAATATACATTATCTGCTACAAATAGGAAGATCGGGATATACAACTGCTCCAAGAATCCATAGTACAAGAACTGTAGAAAAGTAGAAACATCCACCATGCATACGAACATCCAATGAAGGAAATCCCAATGGAACAAGGCATGAAACCACCCGACCATGTGGAACCAGAACGAACCATCCCCTATTTTTCAGAAAATGACATAAGGCCCCACACACACTAATCTTACGCTAACAACTATCTCCTAAGACAACATAAATAAAAGTATATCAACATAAGGTAAGGGCTTAACCATAAAACAAGAACAACCAGAGACTTCAACAAAACAAAGGCTACGACCTAGGACACACATAGGGGAAAGTGTCATCACATGTCATCACAGAGATTATCCTAGTAGTCTCTCTAGACCCCGATGCCAAAATGACACCCATGCGAAACCAACTCAACCTTTCGTGAAGACAAGGGAGTATAGCCATGCTAACGAGGCTTTCCCAATATCATCCTAAGCCTGAACTGGCACTCTAGGCTATGAGTGGGGTACCATAATTATCTTATTAATTTGAAAACTACCCAACCCCTAAATGAATTCATTAAGATTATCACTTCCTTAACAACAAACTCTCAATGAGATCTCCTTGCAGCCACTTAGGGGCCTTGGCACTCACTTGGAAGCTACTTCTCCTAACATGTTCCTAAAGTCTAGGAATAAAATACAAATCATAAATCATAAAGATATCTCACATAGCCATAAATTGCATATACATCCAATTAATATAAGAAATGTGAACCATCTCAACAAAGTTGATTCTTAAACATAATTCGAATGGAATAATTCCTTAATATCAAGAAACAAATAATAGTTTCCATAAAATCCAAATAATCAATTCTGGAAAATCATATCTAGGAAACTCAAGTCTAAAAATAAATGTCTGGCTTGACTCGGGCTATCAAAATCCTAAAAAATAATTCAAAAGGACAAATAACCAAAATAGAGCATTTAAAACTTGATATGGCGCATTTACACAATCTTATAGCGCATTCAATAAATCTTTTGGCACTTTTGTAACTTGGAATAGCGCATATATAACATTAAATGGTGCTTTTGTCACATCAAATAGCGCATATGTTATGCAGACTAACACATACAGTGCACAGTTTAGCGCTTATGTCAATTGCAATAGTGCATTTACCTTCTAGTTTAGCACATATGACCAGAAACAAAAATATGACACGGAAACAAAAATGAAGTCTATAAACAAATTTACAAAATTCAAAATAAAATCCAACTTCATTCAATTCACTCGAAAAGAAGCGTTCTTAACTCAGAAGCCAATATAAAAAATCTCAAAGATAAAAAATATATTCATGAAAGAATTTCTCAGCAAGACTCAGAAAGTCAAAACTTTCTCATAAACAGTTAACAAATCATTGGAATCAAAATAAGGAATTCCTTTAAAATTACAAAAAATGCATACAAAGAGACTAATCTCAACAAGAACCAGGAAACCCAAAAAACTACCATGTATAGTAAACGAAATACTGATAATAATAATAATAATACACATTTCTTCTCATTAATTTAGAAGATAATTTCAAACACAAAGAAGACAATATTTCCCTTTCGAAATCAAAGATGCATAAAATACAAGGATAAGAAAACCTCCAACCTAGAACAAGAAGAATGGTTAATAAGTTGAAAGAGAAATGAAGCACACCAACAATCTAGAAATGTCAATTTGCTCAACCCTTTCTAGTTCAAAACACAACAACAATGAAAATTCCAAGATGCAATTCACAATCAAACAATCAAGCACAGAAAACTCTTTCGAAACCCTGAAAGCAATTCTTCTCTCGAATAACCCAAAATCACCAAAATTCTCTAAAGAAATATCACAGTCTTCTCAAATTTGAACCCGCACAATAATAATGCAAAATCACTTCTAATAATCCTCCAAAAATCCCTAAATAAAACTTAAAACAAAAATATTAAAAATAATCTCTCCATGCATGAAACTCAATTAGCAATTCCAATGCAAACATAAAGCTCAGTGCACTTCCACCTTCAAAAACAAAGAAAAATAATTAAAAATAATAATTACTAAATCCAATTCCTAAATCACCAATTAAATTAAAGTGAAAATAAATAAACAATTAGATATAAAAGCTCCAATAATATAATTCCATAAAATAATTACTAGCATAATATAATAAACTCGAAATAAATATTGTTTATTAATTACACAATAAATCTTTATAACATTATTAATTAATTAATCACCACGACTTAATAAAATCAACCCAACATAAGAATTAATTAACATAATTTATTTAAATTATTCAATTAGCTAATTATCTCATCAAAATTAAATAAATATCTTTATTTGTTTAATTTCTAATTATCTTCTCATATGAGGATAATATCTGCTTTTTTAATCTTTAATTGCCTAATACCCTCTTTGATTTTTAAAAATCTATCCTTTTGGAAATATCAGAAAATCTTCTTTTTTGCTTTTTCTCTGCATTTTCCTCATCTCCTTCATCCCTCCTCGAATGGCGGCTTTGTCATGCACTCAATCTGGTCCATCCACCCAATCAAAAAAAAATTGATCACGTCTGTCCATCTAGTCTTCGATTTTCTATAAATTAGGACTCCCCTTTCAATCAATTCATCTAACTTTTAGTATTGTCATTCTATTAAATTTTCAAGCAATCATCTAGCTTAAGCATTGTCATTATGTCGAAATAATCATCCATTTTAGCAATTAATCTTGCATAATGACACATTCCTAGTAAATCAAGCACCACCCGTTTTCTTTAATCTGTTTTGTGCACTTTGAATACAAGAGAGCAACATAACATCATTAGAGATGAAAGGAAGAACAACGGGGCTTCATTGAAAATTCATGGTTTGCATCATGTTTTAGTTATGTTTTCATTTTAATGGTCATGTTGGTTAGATTAGGAAGGATTTACATGTTATTTAAGTGTGTGATTAGCTTATATCAATTTCATGTTTTGGTTTTCTAACCATTCCTTTATTTTTCCTCGTCTATAAAATAAATAAGAAATATTTATTTAATTGGCTAGAATGGGATAAGGTCAAGTGTGGTCGGGTATGGATGAATCTAGGTGTCTGCATTTTGTCCCTCTTTAATAAAGCATCATGAAATGATGTTCTATTAAAGAAGAATAAAATATACTAGATAGAAAGGGATAAAGACTAGTAGCATAATGCCCCAATCATTAGAAGGATGAGGAAGGATGAAAATGAGGTATTGGTATGTCTCTTGGAGAGGACATATGGATTCTAAGAACACAAGTGTGCTCTCAAAATGGATAGGAGGACTATAAGAGGGAATATGAAATGAAAAATGATATGGATGATAAAAGGATGTATAAGAGGAAGAGTGGAGTAGAATCATGTTCCAGTGGTATGATCAACCTAGATTTGATATCATACTTGAAATTATGCACTGAGGTATGAGGAACTAGGATGACAATGTGCCAAGTACATAATAAAAAAGATCAAGTGCAGACATATATGTCTTATAACACCATGATATGAAATATCATGATTCCTTTATGGTAATAGGATGCAAAGACCAAGACGAATACAAACAATGATAACACACACAAGCAACAAGTAATCATGCACAACAAAACTAAAGAAAACCAAAAAAATCCCCCTAGTCGAGCCGAAAACTAATTGATTGATTGATGATTTGATGAAGAGGATAGAAAAGTTAACAATAAGAATCATGCATACCTCGAGGAATAGGAGGGATACATCCCTATGATGATGATTGGATTGAAGTGAATTACTAGATTATCAGCAAATTTGGATCAAGATGATGGATTGATTAAGGATGGTGGGCTAGATTGTAAGATTGGATTGTATGCATTTCAATTGATTGCATTGGATGGAGTAATTTGAATTTTTATATTGGAGGGATGAAAGAAAGATAAATGGATTGGATAGGATGGTATTGCATGTAGGATAGGATGACTAGGATAGAGTAATGAATGGCAACCAATGGAAAGGGAGAACCAGGGCTTAGTAAAAGGATGGAAGGATGGAAAGATTACTTGGATATGAGATAGATGGATTGAGTGTATGGATAGTGATAATATATGGAAGACTAAAGGATGGATGATATGAGGATGGATATCCAAGAGCTATTTTGCAAAGGAGTGAAATGAACCACACTAGAGGTGGTATGATTAAGGATGAAAAGACGGTAGATAAAAATATATGAGATGGAAGTATAATGCACAATGAATATGTATGAAGGGTGAACTAAGGCTTGTATTGTCCAAAGCATGCATGGATATGTTTGATGCTAATTTAATCAAGATAAAAGGTAGAAAGGGAGGATGGATTTGAATAGGATGGGGGATATGAGATGGATGGTATGGATAGGATAATCAAGATAAAATATGGGAAAGGGGGTTGGGTTTGGAAAGGATGGGGGATATGAGATGGATGGTGTGGATAGGATAGTCAATATTAAAGATAAGAAAGGGGGATGATTTTGGATATGAGGAGGGATATGATATGGATGGTAGGATAGCATGGATGGAGCTTGCCCCCAAGTGTAGAGTGCAAGAGGATGGGAGAGTTACACACTATTCTTGTTTACCAATTTTTCATCATGGTACTTACCCAAGGCACCACAAGAAGTGGTTTTCACCATTGGATGAATTTTTTATCTACTCTTTTTTTTTGTGGATTTTTGGAATAGTTTGTATGGGTAGGGATGAGAATAAGTGGATTTGAGGATATTGGATGTGTGATAGGGAGATGGTGGAAGGACTTTAAGCATCTAGCTTTATGGATATTATCTCTTGAATATATGTTATAATCACCCAAGGAAATTTGGAGATATGCTCATAGACATTGGTAGAAATGGACAGGGAGATGGAATGGATGGGGAGATAGAGGAGGATGAGAACTTATGCAAAGGATTTGATCAAAGGGATGGAATTATGGAGAATGGGTGTTTGATAAGGGATGGGATGTTGGAAGATATGTCGGTAAGTGGATGGGGGTATTGGGAAGATCAACATTGGCACCCACCTTGAAGGGTGGTGGAGTTGTGGAGGAGATGTGGATTTTGAATTAGATGAAGGATCAAATGTGGATTTTTAGATATAAGGTCCTAAATTGGATTTGAATATGAGATATTTTTAGATGGAGTATTGGAGGACATATGAGTGAAAGAGACTTTTGGGTTAGCAAGTTTGGATTCCAATTTTGATTGTACTTTGAGATGCATTTCTTTGATAAGTAGTTGACAAATCCACATTGTATTTGATTTTTTAATTTGGTCCTTTGTTTCCTTTTGTATTTTTATTTATTTTGGATCATATTTTCTTTTCTCTAGCATGTCTTTTTTATGGGACATGTTGATCCTTACATTTTTGTGGATTTTTGGCTTTATGCATTTTACATTTTGCTTTCAATTTGCTTCCAGTAGCAATGGAATGGTTGCATGAGGACGGATGACTTGGATATTTTATGGATGGGATGATGGAGGGAGAATGTTGGAATGAATTCAAGTATATATTATTTTGTTGATATTTCTTAGGGATGTGAAGTGATGGAGTGGTGGACTTTGAGATAAAGTTAATGGATGTGGTGGATGGAGGTATATAAGGAACCTCGATGAATGGAATGGATGAAGGGTTTAGTTTTGGGATATAAGGACCTAAAATGGATGTGGATGAGGAAGGAATGTATTTTAGGACATAAAGCCCAAAATGGATTCGGAAGATGGGAGATGGTGGTATTTGGATTTAGATTGAGGCATTTTGGATTTAGAAGGGATGGAATGAATACAAAAATATTGAGCATGAGCTTGGTAGCCAAGGCCATATGAACTTGGATTTTCTTTGATTTGGATGGGTTTCGATATGCCTTGTTCATGAAGGTCTAACCCTTTATCTTGATAGTTCATGTTTTGACAAATCCTTTTTCCAATGGAATATTATTTTTGAAACAAGATACAAGTCCATTTTGAGGGGGATATGAGGTGGAAGGAATTGTAATCTCTTGGAGGAAATTGTATTGGATGGAGGTGGATGAACCAAATTTATAGGTATGGGATCCATGGATAGCTTGGATAAGAATGATGGGATCTTGTGGAGGATTGGGATCATGAGAGGGATTAGAATTAATATTAGAATATTGAGATGGATTATGATCATGACATGAAGATGAAGGGATACTTTGATCTTTACTTGATAGGGGATCATGAGGGGGAGGAGGGTGGATATCTTGATCTTGATCAAGAAATGATTTATCGGATGGAGTTAATTAGATACTTTATTTTTGAGATGGAATGTAATCATGAGATAGAGTAGAAGGGGTGGGATCATGAGGTGGAAAGGGATCATGGAATGGAGTAGAGGGAATGCTTGGATCTTGAGATGGAAGGATGCTTTGATCTTGAGGTGGAGAGGAATCTGTGATAGCATCCTTTGGAACAATATTATGGGATGTTTGGATCTATGAAGATGGTGTGATGAAGGGGGAGATGGAATATTAAACTTGGGTAGATGGAGGGATGGGAGACTAATGAAGATCAGGGGATTGAGTTTTGTCTTGATTTGGAGGGTATGTAGTTGGATGCATGACTTGGTGAGATTGCACAACTTCATTTAGGGGTGGGGATTTAGTTTCCTTTTTTAATAGTCCTTGGATAAGATTATGAACAAAAAAGACTTGTAAAATGGCATTGATGTGGATTTTGATGTAATGATCTGGGATTTAGGAGGATTAGGACTATATGGAGGGTTACGATTAGATGGAAGATTAGGATTACATTAAGTGAATGATTGGGATTATGTGGGGGATTTAAACTAAATGGAAGATTAGGATTGTGGTTTGGAAGATTATAGTATAAGGGAATTGGATTATGAGTGGAGGTGATGGAGGTGTTATAAAAAGATGAAGATTGGGATGTGGACTGGGGATAATATGGAGGTTTATATTTTGGATGCGAAGGATATATTTATGAGGTATAATATGGATTCATGGATGAGGAATAAGATTGATTTACCTTATAAAAGGTAGAGGAAGGATGAGAAATCGGAGATGGATTGGGATTACTTAACCTTAAACTTTATACCCATAACCCTAAACCCTATTCCTCAACCCTAGGATCTAAAGTCATTAGGTTAAACCCTTAACCATATACTTAACCTTATACCCTATATCCTAAACCCTATACACTCAACCCTAAACCCTGTCCCTCAACCATAGGCCTTAAATCCTATAGGATAAACCCTATACCATATACCATCTTGACCCCAAACCCTATCTCTCAACCCTGGGTCCTAAGGCATATATAATAAAACCCCAACCCTAAACCATATACCTCAAACCTAGGACCTAAATCCTATAGGATGAACCAAGTCATTCCTACACACTCAAATCTAAACAATATACCCTCAACCCTAAACTCTACACTTAGCCCTAGGCCCTAAAGCTTATACACTCAACCCTAAACCTTATACCTTCAATCCTCAAGGTTCCTATACCCTCAAACCTAAACCTTATCCATCAATTATATACTCTCAACCCCAAAACCTTATACATTATGTTGTCAATTATAAGCCCTAAGACATAAAACTTATACCCTGTATGGTAAACCCAACATCGATAGTTTAACTCTAAACCCTACATAATTCAATTTAATCCCTAAAACTTCAACTCTCAACTCTTCACTATAAATTTTCAACCCGAAACCCATAAACCATAGGTTCTACACCCTAAATAGTGAAGAATTTAGAGAAAGAAAAGGGAGAGGAGAGATAGATAGAGGAGAGAGATAGAGAGAAGAGAGGAAAAGAAAGAGAGAGATGTGAGATGGAGAGAAGAGGGGAGATCTACGTAGGGATGGAGGGAGGGAGAGGAAGATAAGGAGGGATGAAGGGAGAGAATGAAAGAGTAGATAGATATAAATATGAGAGAGAGAGAGAGAGGGAGAAAAATTGAGTTGGGTAGGAGAGCTAGAGAGGGGGGAGATGTGAGATGATAGACAAAGAGGTAGGTAGACCCTCAACCCTCTATCATTGATCATAAACCCTATGCTCTAAACCCTAAACCTTAGGAGATGCACCTTGAACCCTATACACTTATTCTTAAATCTACACATTAATAATTAACATGAAAATATATGCCCTCAACCCTAAACAATATACTTGTGTTTTAATGCAAGCCTAAACACGAGCGTGTTTTGGCTTTTACAAAACATGTACATATTTTGGTTGCATAAAACATGTACATATTCTAGCTTGTACTAAACACATGCATGTTTTTTCTTGTACTTAGGCTTGGATGACAAGTCTTAAGCTTGGATGGTTCATCTGCCTCATTTTGACGTGTTTGTTCCCTCCATTCTCATTTCTCAACTTGCTCGTCATCAAGTTTACACATTATAAATCAAATATTAGTAAAATTGCCACCATAATTTTGCATGTCTTCTAAGCTTTCTAACCATATTTTTTTTAGATTTGAACTATATTAACATATTTATTTTTTATTTATTTCACTAATGTTTCCATAGTTATCAGAGACATATGTATTGAATTTTTTTAATAACTTTTGACTTGTCCAAATTTTAAAAAAAATATAATATTGTTCTACACTTCATTCTTTACACATTAAAAAAAAATTATTGCCAATCATTTTCGTGCAAGTTATGTGACATGCACACTCGATGATGTGATTTTCAAAATGCATCCACTTTGAAAAATCATTAAAAAATGCTCAATAAAAAATTAAAAAAATACTTAAAACTTCTAGTACTTACTCTTAACTATATTTCTACTAGCGAATTTTCAAAATACTAAATACAACAAAAATATTGACACACCAGAGACTGTTATATTTTACTGAAAAATTAGGAACAATTTTGTGTGTGTGAAGTAGTTGATCCTCTTAATCTTATCTATTTTAGAAAAACTATAGTAGATTAGAAACTAGATTCAATGTACTACAATTCTTGTTCTTTTGGTATTTTTAAATTTTGAGTAAGAAACAAAAAAAATAAAGGCCACTTTTGACCCTCTTTTTGTGCACCATCTTGGTGCACATACCCAAACTTCTTTCAAAGAATTAATATTTATTTAAAGCAACAAGGGTGGGTGTGGCACAAATGCATATAGTACTTGAAAAATTAGCTACAAAAAAGATGTGTAAGGAGTAAGTATAAGAACTTTGAATGAAACTTTGACACATTGTGTAAAGTTTAAACTAACAAAGATTGAAAATGTGATAATGATTGCATTGAAATTTTAACTATAACAATGTTGGGCACATGATTAGAACTTTGGGAGAAAACATTGAATACAAATAAGAATTGCAAATGAAACTAACATACTAAGAGTTCAATTTAAACTAATAAACATTAAAAAATATGGCAATGATTGCATTAACAATAATAGTGGTGGGTGGAGATTTGGAGTCAAGAGGCAATACCCCTTATGGGGATATGAGAAGGCTATCTTGGAGGTAAGTTCGATGGTCAAAAAGTTTCTCTTTCACTCTCATGGGAAAAAAGCATAATGTCGTGTCACCTTTTGGGCTAACTGGCACAATCCGGTTGAAATTAGTTTGGCCATACTGAGTTTGGCTGAACTAAGTTCGGCCAGACTATTTTTTTTGTCTCGGTAGTGACTGTGGCGCCTAGATGGCACCAAAAATTTGGCCAAAATTATTCAAAATAGTTCAAAATAGTTCGGCCAAACTCACCTGTGTCAGGTGATGTGGCAAAAAAATCACCATTTTGTCTACATTTTTGAAACTTTTCACTTATGCTCTATTTTTCTTCAAGCAAAATACTTTTTTTACAAAAATCAAAAAATACCCTTTTGTAGAGCTCGAAGTCAGGAATCTGGACATATAATTTTTTTAATATTAAAATTAATTGTAATATTATTTCTTTTTTAAACATTGCAAGTAGGTTTTTTAAGTTAAAAAAGGCACCAATTTGAAATTAAAAAATAATATTTGTAGACGTATAAAAATGACCACTTTCCTAAGTGAATATTTAATATTCATTTTAACCTCATTCCTCTATTTAATTAAATGAATTACTCAATTTATTTAATTAAATTCACCTAAGCCTTTCATAACCTTTAATTAAATAAATCACTTTATTTAATTAATTCCCCTTTCTCCCCTTTTAATTAAATTTACATTTGATTAAATTGATCCTTGCAAGTAAATAAATCTAATTTATTTATTTAAATCCCCCACTTGTATTTATGCAAGTTACATTTTTTTTTGTTGAAATAAAGTAATTTATTTCAATTAAAATTCCCCTCCATCCACTTGCAAAATTCTACATCTCGCACTTGCCTCTCTAACCCCCCTTCTAGATTCTTCTAATCACTTCTAAATTAGCCCAATCCATCTCCTAAATATTGTCACATTCATAAGCAAAGGGAAGTCACTTCTCAAACCCTCAAAGTCTTTGAAAACCATTAAAGGCTTTATGTCTTCAACAAGTTAACCTTTAAAGTCTTTCTAACCATTAATGGTTAACTCAACCTTCTTACATGATTAGAGAATTTCTCTCTAACTCAACCTTCATCTAACCCAAGGGTCTCATCAAGCATTCATTGCTTTGACCATGGTTATTCCTTTAACCCTTGCACAAGAATTTATCCTTTGGGTAAAAGCTTTATCCAATGGATAACCCTAACCTAACCTTAATCCTTACCTCCTAAGGTAACCATCATGTCTTCTCAAGCATTTAATGCTTCTTACATCTCCTCTCAAGTAGTCTTTTGTTGACAATTGTCACCATGTCATTGGTGAGAATTGTAAACATGGATTGATAACTTTCAATCTTGGCCCTTGTTAAGATTATCCAATCTTTACCATCCATTGCCCTATTTTTCCTATAAATAGAGCTCTCATTCTCTCATTTTCATCATCCAAGTCTTTAGTATCAAATTTATAGACATTTAGCTAAATATATCCAAATTTCATGCACTTAATCTATAATAATTTTAATCAAGCATTTAGCCTCTCTTTGAATAGAAATCATCTTAATACGCATTTTAAGAAGCATTTCCATTATCATAGCACACTCATATTAGACTAGTATATCATGTTAGGATAGGCTTTTACTAATCTTTTATCTTATCATCATATCCATGCTAGTTTAAATCATATTAGATTTAATATCATGCATAACTAGGAATGCATTCATATTAAGTTGATCAAGCATCCCTCATCCTTAGAGTTGTCATTCCTGAAGTCACCTTGCTCAGTGATCTGAGAGCAAAGACATTGACTTGAGGGATCCTGCGAGATAAAGAACAATGGAACATCCTTTGGGAAGTTGAGCCATTCAATATAGCTCCATAACTTGCACCAAGAGTCCCATTGGTGTGTGGACCTTTTTGAAACCAAATTTTTCGTTTCATTGCACCACTTTTCCCGCACACAATATTAAATGATATTAAAAAAAAGAAAAAAAAAAAATTTACTAGATGAGAGAATCTTCTCCAAAAGGGTATAATTTTTTTTAATAATGATAAATTTAGTAGACAAAAGGTGATGCTGAATGAAAACTACCAAATTCAGCTATGTTGGACTTAAAAATATTATTACAAGAAAAATATGCATCAAAATTTTAATTTTTTTTAGCACTGCATATATATGTCCTCTATTTAGAAAATTAAAAAAAAGGAAGTTTGTTTTGATTTTTTTGGTGATGCTGACTAGAACCCCTAATTTTCAACATTTTTTAGCAATAAAAAATCTATCTTTGAATATATAAAAAAAATGTCAATAAACATAAATTTCATTAATAACTCTACATTTGATCAATTTACATCATTTTAAAATTCAATTTAGAAATGTCACTTTTATGTGGTCAAAGTGTAGCATTGAAATTAGGAATCATCAAAGCAATATATAAAAGGACATATTATTCATTATTAGCTCAATCCCAAACACACATTGCAATGATCTAATTCTAAGCACACTCAATAGAGACATAAAAACAAAGCATTCAAAAGAAAATATCATGCAAACCAGATGACGATTTGGATGCTTCTTCCATGCGGCTCCATTGTTCTTCTTTCCTCTTCAAATGGATTTGTGGATCTCACCTACAAGTGCACAACATACAATTGAAAGCAAGATTGATATTGGTTTGTTGATCAAGAGTACTAGAAGCATAAGTTCGATAGTTTGATTAGGGATTCAGGATTAGCTTTGATTGAAAATCATCCAATTTATAGAAGAATTGGATAAATGACAAGATTAGCATGATGTAATTCAAATGGAAATTGCAAATCAATATGACAAATTATGCACTTTCCATGCACAATTTGATTGATTGATAATTGATGACAAATTATGACACATTCTATGTCAAAATTGATTGATTATCAATTATGACAATTTATGACAAATTGAAATGTCATTCCCATAGAATTAGGAGATGAAATAGGAGGGAAAAGAAATTAGAAATTAAGAAAATTAGAAAATTGAAATTGATGACAATTAGGAATTAGAAATTGATGGAAAAATAGGAAATTAGGAACTAGAAGAAATTAGGTAAATTAATTAATAATTTGTCATTTATTAATTAATTTACAAGAGGAAGAATAATTAGCCAATTAAATAAAGATTTAATTGTAATGAGAAGACCTAGGATTAATAAATAATTTAGTAATCCTAGAGGAAGAAATGACAAATTAGGTTAAATGAATAAATCATAAAACCCTAGAAGACGAATTAGGTCTTGAAATATAACTGACTCGATTTGATTTTATTTTGGATTGATAAATGACCAATGTGATAAACGATTTGACTGAAAAATGCGCCAATTGACGAGGAACAATGACAAATTGATCCAAATTGACATAATTGAGACAGACAACGATCGATAGCGAAATGATCGCAAAATGACAAAATTGACAAGAGAACAAGGATTGATAACAAAATAGATTGCAAGACGACAAGATTGAAAATGACCACGATCGATGACAAATCGATCGCAAAATGACAAGATCGAACATGACAATGATCGATGACAAATCGATCGTTAAAATGACAAGATTGATGACAAATCGATAAGAGGACAAAACCCTAATTAGGATTGACGATGTCCAAAATGATAAGATTGATGATAAGATTAATAAGAGGACAAAACCCTAATTAGGATTGACGATGTCCAAAATCATAACAAATTAGCATGCACATTGATGCGATAGGATAAAATCGATCAAAATCATGATTGGATACTGTTGTTGACAAGACCAAATTCGAAGGCGAGACAGAATGAAGAATGTAGAAGAATGACTTGATGTTCGCAAATGATAAAAACCAAG
Source organism: Cryptomeria japonica (assembly GCF_030272615.1). Taxonomy (NCBI): domain Eukaryota; kingdom Viridiplantae; phylum Streptophyta; class Pinopsida; order Cupressales; family Cupressaceae; genus Cryptomeria; species Cryptomeria japonica. The sequence goes on from NC_081407.1 coordinate 342,770,495, forward strand.
TGCGTGACATAGGAGAAATGTTAATGCGACGCAAAAACCTAAAATGAGGCAATGCGCAAATGTTAAAGTATGACCTCGCAAGCGTTGACCATTTTTAGGTGTCTACATTTTGCCCCTCTTTGAGACAATGCGATTGTAAGCGTTGTTTCAAAGAATAATAATGAAAATGCCCCAGACGATAATAATGACATATGCATGCCCCCTCGAGGAATTGGCCGGAAACATGCAAAAAATAGGCCAATTGATCGATAAAAATGATAGGATCGAACGGACTGATAATCGAAGATTGGATGCAGGAAGGACAAGCAATTTAAGGTGCACAAGACCGCGACCAACATAAGATGGAGAGGACGCACGTCCATCTATGCAATGACAAAGAGCTATAAATGAGACCAAGAGGTTGAAAATGGCTCATTTGCACTAGACAAAGAGGAGAATTTGTTGCTCTGGACAAGGACACTTGCAGATAGATGGCGAACATTCCAATGGCGGATCACCTTGGAGAACGTGTACACACATTCAGACGACCAGACGACGCAGGAGCAGTGGTATGGATCTCAAAAACCCATGTTTTCAATTTCATGACTTTTGATTGCTTGCGGGACATTGCGGGGCCCACAGGGGATGCAAAAGAGAACTTTTGCGCTTGTGTAGTCTAATTCTGTGCTTGTGTCATGTCTTCTACGCTTGTGTAGGAAGACACAAGTGCAAGTTACCTGACACAGGCGCAGGTTATCTAACACAGGCGCAATTGTGCACTGAAAACCCTAGTTTTGGTCAAAATGACATGCAAATGCTCCGGAAAGGGGAGACAAGGATAGGATAGGTCAAATGAGATGAAAAACACCCTGATTAGACATGAAAATGAGGAAATGCAACCCGTAGGAGCAAACCCTAAAACTGACAAAATTTGCCCCAATTGTGATGCAGAGTCGACAGTATCCGTTGATCACACGGGAGAACCGACCGGATTGCTTTATGCTACGACATAGACTCAAGAGCACAGAGAGAGATACTTTAGTAGGACTGGGGATATATTACATCACATACATGCCCGAGATTAGGGCAAACACAAGATTGCTTACCGCATTGGCAGAGCGATGGCATTCGGAGACCTCCTCATTCCATTTGGCGACTGGCGAGGCGACAGTGACTCTAGAGGATGTATGGCGCATCCTCCGCATTCCGATACATGGGGAGATGATAGAGTATGACCCAGTGACAGGTAGAGATGCATTATGCAGGCTATTTGAGTGCGACACAGATGATCTAGACATTGTCGAGAGGGAGATCAGCTGGGAGAGCATGGCTTCCGAGTATGATCGACGATATGTGGTGATAGCAGTGGTGATAGCATGTCTTCTAGCAGGTGACAGATGAGGTCATGGATTCCCTATTGGCTGGGGCAGGGTGTTAGAGCGGATGGCGACAGAGGGCACGGTGTACGCATGGGGACCATGTGTCCTGGCTATGCTATATTTTCAGCTGCATCAGATAGCGTATCAGGGAGTGCAGACATTGAGCTGTGGAGTCACATTGCTACAGGTATGGGCATTTGAGCACATTGCCATATGTCGACCGATTACAGAGAGACACCTAAAAATGGTCAACGCTTGCGAGGTCATACTTTAACATTTGCGCATTGCCTCATTTTAGGTTTTTGCGTCGCATTAACATTTCTCCTATGTCACGCACTTGGTTTTTATCATTTGCGAACATCAATTCATTCTTCTACATTCTTCATTATGTCTCGCCTTCGAATTTGGTCTTGTCAACAACACTATCCAATCATGATTTTGATCGATTTTATCCTATCGCATCAATGTGCGTGCTAATTTGTTATCATTTTGGACATCGTCAATCCTAATTAGGGTTTTGTCCTCTTATTAATCTTATCATCAATCTTATCATTTTGGACATCGTCAATCCTAATTAGGGTTTTGTCCTCTTATCGATTTGTCATCAATCTTGTCATTTTAACGATCGATTTGTCATCAATCGTTGTCATGTTCGATCTTGTCATTTTGCGATCGATTTGTCATCGATCGTGGTCATTTTCAATCTTGTCGTCTTGCAATCTATTTTGTTATCGATCCTTGTTCTCTTGTCAATTTTGTCATTTTGCGATCATTTCGCTATCGATCATTGTCTGTCTCAATTATGTCAATTTGGATCAATTTGTCATTGTTCCTCGTCAATTGGCGCATTTTTCAGTCAAATCGTTTATCACATTGGTCATTTATCAATCCAAAATCAAATCAAATCGAGTCAATTATATTTCAAGACCTAATTCATCTTCTAGGGTTTTATGATTTATTCATTTAACCTAATTTGTCATTTCTTCCTCTAGGATTACTAAATTATTTATTAATCCTAGGTCTTCTCATTACAATTAAATCTTTATTTAATTGGCTAATTATTCTTCCTCTTGTAAATTAATTAATAAATGACAAATTATTAATTAATTTACCTAATTTCTTCTAGTTCCTAATTTCCTATTTTTCCATCAATTTCTAATTCCTAATTGTCATCAATTTCAATTTTCTAATTTTCTTAATTTCTAATTTCTTTTCCCTCCTATTTCATCTCCTAATTCTATGGGAATGACATTTCAATTTGTCATAAATTGTCATAATTGATAATCAATCAATTTTGACATAGAATGTGTCATAATTTGTCATCAATTATCAATCAATCAAATTGTGCATGGAAAGTGCATAATTTGTCATATTGATTTGCAATTTCCATTTGAATTACATCATGCTAATCTTGTCATTTATCCAATTCTTCTATAAATTGGATGATTTTCAATCAAAGCTAATCCCGAATCCCTAATCAAACTATCGAACTTATGCTTCTAGTACTCTTGATCAACAAACCAATATCAATCTTGCTTTCAATTGTATGTTGTGCACTTGTAGGTGAGATCCACAAATCCATTTGAAGAGGAAAGAAGAACAATGGAGCCGCATGGAAGAAGCATCCAAATCATCATCTGGTTTGCATGATATTTGCTTTTGAATGCTTTGTTTTTATGTCTCTATTGAGTGTGCTTAGAATTAGATCATTGCAATGTGTGTTTGGGATTGAGCTAATAATGAATAATATGTCCTTTTATATATTGCTTTGATGATTCCTAATTCCGATGCTACATTAATTGGTGAACCCGACATGAATACTAACCTTCTAACCCCTTTATTGTGTTTTGGAGTGCTTTCAAGTTGATTTTGCAGGTCAAAAACCCAAAAACAGGGCCGTGCAGGGTATTCTGGACACTTCTGCGCCCGTGTCCTGCATCTTGCGCTTGTGTAGGTGACATTCTGCGCTTGTGTCAGACATCTTGCACCTGTGTCATGAGTTCTGCGCTTGTGTAAAGTCCAGAACAGAGGTGAAAAATGCAGTGTTTACTTGAAATTTTTGGTGTTTTTGCATTCTGTTTTCTGTGCTTTGGATTTTGGTACTAATTATTTGTGCAGAATCTTGGCATACGCATGGCAAAGACTATAAATCAAACTACTAACATGTGTTATGCAGAATCGATGGTCAAAGACAACAAATCAAACCTCTAACTTGGGTTTTGCAGGTTGCCTTAGAGAAACAGCCAAACTGTGTGTTTGAGATTTTTAATTAGGCACTTAGTGATTTATAAATAGGTGGGAATGAACATTTGTTTGCTTTGATTGTTAAGTATGACATTGGAGTAGGAGAGTATGCTCTCATCCTTCATAGGGTGATCAGAAATCCAGATCTTCGATACCATGCTTGTGTTGTTGATTGTGTGTCACATTTAGAGGGCCTGCCTTCCCGACCACTTTGCTTTTGCAAGCAAATGATAATCATGAGAAGGGAACGACCCAAAGTGAGTACGGCTAGAATTCCTTGGCATTCTAACTCACTATAAAAAAATACCCGATGAGCGAAAGCTTTGAAGGAAGTGTTACGTGGGAATTGCAGTTACTTGGGAAGTGATGACCCTTGAACTCTTTCTCATATCAACATCTAAGTAGGGCCTCTTGGTCTAAATCGTGCTTGCGCGACTACATTTGTTTGGTATCTTGATGGGCTTAATATCTCAATCACGCTTGCGTGACATCAAGGAGTAATGCTTAACAGAAATCCTTACTAAACACCTTGTTTTAGAGGCCAAAAACCCTTCTAGTTGCTTGAGAAGGACAAGTTCGGATACTTGGAAGAGATACTAAGTTCGCCATGGGGAGATTTCCATGGGGACTGATGCTTGGCTGCCCTGAGAAGTGAGTGCCATGGAGGGGAGCCCGTGGGGTCAAGCATCTATGTATTCTCCTTGAATCCCATAATGAGTCTACCTCTCAAGTACCTAATGTCTTTGCCTACCATAAGAAATGTGGAAATGAGCATGATTGTCTTGAGTCTAAGTTGCAATATCTTGTATTCTTTGTTTGTCAAAAGTTGAATTGTGTATCATTCCAAAAGCAAGACAAATTGATTCAAAACAAGGTTAAACATAAGAGCATTTCATCCAACAAATTTCAAAACACCTTCAAATATGGTTGTCAAACATTGTTCAAAATTTTGTCTCAACATGCATGTCACTTACATTTAAGTTCATCCTAAGTTGCATTTTGCAAAGTTCATTGTCAAGTACCAAGGTTAAGTTTCACCTAAGTCATACTCCTTTGCATATCAATAAGAGTCATCCATTTGCATGTGTCCTCTTGCATTAAAGTTATACCATTGTCATACATTCATATTTGCATACCCTAAGTCTCTTCATTAAGCTTAAGTCATTATCATATCATAGCAATTGTCCCTTTGCATATAAAACTAGGTCTTGTCATACTTGAGTAATCCAAATCTTTGACAAACCCTAAGTCATTGTTAAGAAGTCTAGACCTTATCAAGTCTTTTGTCCTTTTGTCATCAATATCATTTCGTCAAACCTAGCTTAGTATCCAAGCATATAGGGGAGACATTGTCATCTTTTCCTTTGTCAATTAAGTCCTTTTGTCCTTTGAGGTCTAGACATCATTTCAATTTCCTAAAGGTCTCTTTTAGATTTGCATTCATAAGTTTGTCAAAATCTTCAAAAACAACCAAAAACATAGATTGCATTTTCATCTATTTAGTTTGCATTTAGTTGCATATCATATATTATCCTTGAAAAATTCCAAAAAAAAATAAAAAAATTTGCATAAGTGACATGCCTGTTGAGACAAGATCAAGATCTAAGAAGATGAGTGAACCAATGTATCAACCCATGGACAACATAGCAAATTCGCAGTTTCAAACTAGTCAGACAGTGCAAGTTGAAGGTTCATCAAACACATCTCTACCACCATATGGAACGGTTCAACTTGGACCACCACCATTATATGAACCAGTGTTTGTACCTATGAAACGAGGACAAGGGAGTGTCCCACCAACTCCAAGAGGAAATGCACCTTTCAATTGGAATCAGTCCAGCTTGCAACAGGAAATACAAACATTGTATGAAGAACCAACTCTCTCACAAGGATTTGGTTTAGGTCAAGGCATTCACCAAGAAACAAATCCAAATATTCAACCAGACTCTTCATCCGATTCCGATGATTCAGATGATATTGACATGTTCCTTCAGAATCCAAAGATAACAAAAAAAATGGATAAGTTCTTGAGTAAAGTCTTTAAGATGTTTCCACAAAAATATCTTAACATGATGAGTAATGTGACCTCTTCAAGCGAACAAGTCAATGTGCAAAAACAACAAGGTGGTGAGTTGTTAAGTTTCTCTCCGCATCCAACTGAAGAAAATATGCAACCTGAAACTCAACCTACCTTAATGAGTAAACGTGCTTCAAAGGCATTAACAGTGACTATCCCTCGTAAGTCACCATTTGAGACAATAAATAATCCACTATTCAATGTAACACCTGCAACACAAGATCAAACAAGGACTACGCAAATATTGACAAATATCCCTCAACAAGAAGTAGTTCCTAATATGCATAAAATTGGATCAACATCTAAGATACAAGAAAGCTTCACAACTGGAATGCCTAATATCAATAATGTCCAAAGCAATTCCACGATGCAAAAAAGTTCTTATGTCCCATTAAATTCAATATATTTGCCAAACACTATTGCGACAGATCCTTCGATAATGGCGACACAAAGAGCTACGGATAGTGGTTTGTACCAACAACAATTGTTGCAACGATTGAATAATATACAAAAGGTACAATCGAATGTGCAAATAAATGATGTGCAACAACAACAATATCGCATTCGACAAGAAATTGCAGCGCCTTCGGCACCACTACAAGTTAACGCAAACTTGCAACCGTCACAATAGAATGGACAAGCAACACAACAAGTTAATGCAAGTTCCATACCCCATCCTGAGGAGAAGCAACGAAAACCATCTAAACAAAGTTTTTTACAATTGATGGGATATACACCACGACAACAATTGGCACAAAGTCAACAAATTCCTATTTGTCAACCTCAACACCAACATGTGCCTCAATATGTGCCAAGGCAAGCAAGCTATTCTACTTCACAACCGCAAGTGGTGCCTATGCAATATCAACAACCTACTCAATTGCAATATCAACCTAGGCTCCAAGAAGCACAACAACAAGGTCAATATCAAGGCATAGCACAACCGCAACAACAAGAGATGTACCAAGAACTTTATGTGCCAGAAACGTCAAAAATGCCCATTGCAGAATATCAACAACCGATCGGAAATGCGATATATCAACAAAGAATACCAACTGGGATTAATGATGGACCTCTAAAATCTGATACAATTGCACAACAACTCGAGAAGTTGCAACGAAAAGTTGATGCATTAGAAACTAAAGGAACGAAGAAGTTGTATACAGATCAAGATTTATGTCCTAATCCATTTGACAAGAGTGTATACATGCCTCCATTCCCTAAGCATTTTGAGGCACCTAACTTTGAGAAATATAAAGGGAATGGCAATCCAAAAGATCATATTCGAGCATTTTTTGCGGCATGTACGGAAGTGAGCTATGAAGAGACATATTTAATGCGATTATTTGCATGAAATCTCACGGGACAAGCCATGGATTGGTATTCACATCTCCCAGGAAATATAAAGACTTGGTCGGAATTGGCTCAAAAGTTTTTATCTCATTTCGCGTTTAATATCGACAGTGATGTGACTATGTCAGATTTATGCAATACCAAGCAAAAGCAAGGTGAACCATTAGTGACTTTCTTACAACGCTGGCGAAGCTTGTATAGTCGTTCTTCTCTTGATATACCTGAAGAACAGCAAGTGAATCTGTTTATCTAGAATTTGGTCCCAGAAATGATGTATGAGCTAAAATTGAAAAGTCCTAGTACTATAGAGAAACTCATTAAGAAAGGAATGAGCATTGAAACGGCTCTTGTAGCTAAAGGAATTATCAAGCTCAATAAAGATAATGACAACACAAATTATTCAGGGGATAGAAACAGATTTTGGTATAAGAACAAGAATGTCACTAATGATGGTGTTGTTGATGCGAGAGCGGTGAATGCAAATCAACCCCCATTCACAATCAAGAAAATGAGTGTTCCTAACATGTCAACTATGGAACAAAATCAAGCACCAAGGAGCAATGTTGCTCAACAGCCGCAATATCAACAACATGCTCAACAGCCGCAATACCAACAGCATGCTCAACAGCCACAATATCAACAGCATGCTCAACAATATAATCAACAACAAGGCCAACAACAAAATCAACCACGCAAACCCTTCCGATCGCGGGATGGACCCCCTCGACAGTTTACGCCATTGGGAGAGCCTATCGAATCAGTAATGAAGCAATTAATACAAGCGAAATTTATCAAGCTACCAGATATTAAGGCAGAACCAGCGGTAAAGCCGCATTGGTGGAATGATAATGCATACTGTGAGTATCATCGGTCCAAAGGACATAAAACTGCTTCATGTTTTCAATTAAAACACATGATTCAAGATTTATTAGAGCAAGGAGTAATTAAGGTAGATCCACCCCATCCGACCTCCAACACTGATCATACCATTTTCAAAACTCCTTTGCTTGATCATGACAAGGGTAAAGCGTCCTCTTCTAATTCTTCTCAAACGGCCAATTATGCAAATACCGGTTATCACAATGTTATTAGTTGTTTTCATGCGTCAAATGAGTATGTATCCACCTTGAGAATAAAAGGACAAGATCCTTCTTGTGCGGTCACCACTCGTCGATCCAAAATAGTCTTGAAAGGAGCTCCTGCAACTCCTCCCAAACCAATTCCTGCCAGTCAGTATAATCTTTTGGATCATCTAGGAAAAACACCTGCACAAATATCCATTCTAGAGTTGTTGAAAATGTCTCCCATGCATCGTGCAGTCCTAGATAAAGCTTTGATCGAGTCCACTGTCCCAACAGATATTGATGTTGACCAATTTCAAGCGCGGATTGGACATTTAGCTGTTTCCCAAAGTGTCGCATTTTCTGATAGTGATATCTCATCTGATAAGCTCCCTCATAATGACCCTTTGCACCTAGAAGTCTTTGTCCATAATTGCAAAATCCGACGAGTCTTGATAGATGGCGGAGCGGGTCTTAATATCTGCACCTTGAGAGTGGTCATTGGCCTCGGATATACAGAAAATGACATTGATGTTTCCAAAAGGATAACAATTAAAGCATATGATGATGCTGAACGCCCATCCAAAGGAATAATTACATTGCCTATCAGAGTTGGTCCAGTGACGGAAAACACTTTCCTACAAGTCCTAGACCTTAATCTCCCTTATAATATGATTCTTGGCCGTCCATGGATCCATGCAATGAAAGCAGTTCCATCCACATATCATCAATGTCTAAAATATCCTTACAATGGAACTAAGATAACAATTCCAGGAGATCCTAATCCATTTCGGTGCTGTGCTACCTTAAAGGATACTCCTCAGCAACAAGTCCCAGTCAATAGAGAAGCCAAATCAGATGGTTATGTGGATCCCAATGCATTGTTAGATGCTGTCAAAGGAAAACTGAAGATACAGGACCAAGGGTGTGGAGAATATTCAATGGACCAAACATTCCTCATTGGGAATTTGCCGATGTCTCCAAAATCATATGGCAAACCGCATTTATTGCAAAAGGAACCCAAGGTCATTATTCAATATCAGTCTCCTACTACATTTGCAAGATGGGGAGAACTTGACAAAGAAACTGTAGATGATGATGTCATAGATTGGCTCTATAAGGATCCAACTGAAACCCCACCTGTCAAGTTGCCAGTGGAATTATATGGCAAAGGATTTACTATGCTGCAAAAGAAAGGATATGATGGCTGCAGTGGCTTAGGCCTGAACAACAATGGAAGGCTAGAACTTGTCATACCCACGAGGCGACCCCCAACTTTAGGGTTAGGTTTTGTACCATTACGAATTGGATCCACATCTATCAAAATGTCCACATGTCGAAAAGGGCGTGATTCTGACGATGAAATAACACCTGAGGATACCCGACCCGAGACTGATTCTAATGAATGGGAGTGGAGTTCTTTTTCTTCTAGCTCCTATGCCCTGGACAATATCTTCATTGACCCTGATAATTTGCCTATGGAGGACAAACATGAAATAACTCCTCTTCCTAAAACATGTCCTCATGCTTGGATAGAGTCATTTTGGGATCCAAGCTCCGAATCCGATACAAGCAGTTCGGACAGTGACACCACAGATGTTCACATTTTTACCATATCAGCCCTCTCTATCCTTACAACTAATGATGACATGCCCCTCATATATCCCCAACTTATCCAATATGACCAACAAGAACCGCTCACATTGGACTGTTTTCAAAAATGATGAAGCAATTGCAGAATTCCTGGGACTACGGGAAGGCATACCACAGGGCGATCATAAGGCAAGATTTGCTATTGACCTGGATTCCACAGCATATTTCGGGGAGTCAACTCCCTCTTCCAGTCATGAAAAAGAAAAGGAAAAAGAAAAAAATCAAAAGAATAGATCTTTGAGTGAAAACCGTAAGGCACTCTCTGATCCTACAAAAGTAAAAATAAAAGACGTACCTGCGGGTGAAAACCTTTCTGAGGCACCCAAAGGTGGAAGAGTGGACGTACCCCTATCAATTCAGGACAAATCAACCTTGCTTGTGGAAATGACCGAGGAAATCAATTTGGGTACACCTGACAATCCTAAGGTCATTCATTTTGCTGCTTCTCTATCAAAACAAGAAAAAATAGATTTTGTCAATTTCTTTCTAGAGAAGAAGATCAGCTTTGCATGGTCCTATGCAAATATGCCTGGCCTCGATCCAGAGTTAGTCCTTCATCATTTTCCATTGAAAGCAGATGCCAAGCCTGTTAAACAAAAGCTTAGAAAGATGCATCCTCAGGTGGCTCTTTTGGTCAAAGTGGAATTAAAAAAATTACTAGATGTGGGCTTCATCAGACCCATTGATTATGCAGACTGGATTTCAAATCTAGTACCAGTTAGCAAAGTAACTGGGGGCATCAGAATCTGCATAGATTTTCGGGACCTCAATAAAGCATGCCCTAAGGATGATTTTCCATTGCCAAACATAGACATCATAGTGGACATGACGACTGGATATGAGATGCTTTCACTAATGGATGGTTTCTCCGGCTACAACCAAATCCGTATTGCACCTGAAGATCAACATAAGACCGCATTCACATGTGCTTGGGGCACTTATTGCTGGAATGTGATACCCTTCGGTCTCAAAAATGTAGGTGCAACATATCAAAGAGCAATGATGACAATTTTTCATGATTTCATGCACACTTTGATGGAGGATTATGTTGATGACTTGTTATGTAAATCTGTCACCAGAGATAGTCATCTAGCCATCCTGGGCCCAATCTTCGACAGAATGGAGACCTACAAACTCAGGCTCAATCCAAAAAAGTGTGTCTTTGGTGTTACAGCTGGCAAATTACTCGGATACATTGTTTCTCACCGAGGCATTGAGGTCGACCCCGCCAAGGTCAAAGCAATAATGAATATGCCTCCACCTTCAAACCTTCGGCAATTAAGAAGTTTGCAAGGAAAGCTCCAGTCAATTCGTCGCTTCATAGCTCAGTTGGCCGACAAATGTCATCCATTCCAACATCTACTACACAAAGGTGTCGCTTTTAAATGGACTGAGCAATGTCAATCAGCCTTTCAAGCTCTCAAAGACTATTTGCTGTCACCACCTATTCTAATGCCTCCTATAGAAGGAAAACCCTTTTTATTATATATCTCTGCAACTAAAACAGCATTAGGAGTTCTCTTGGCTCAACAAGATGAGAATGGCAAAGAAAGAGCTATTTATTATATCAGCCAGACACTGGTTGGTTATGAATTAAATTATTCAACTATTGAGAGGGCATGCTTAGCAGTGGTATTTGCAACACAAAAGCTCCGACATTATATGCTAAGCCACCAAACATTGTTGGTTGCAAAAATTGATCCCTTAAAATATTTGCTTAGCCGAGCAGCTTTGACAGGTCGCCTAGCAAAGTGGGTCATGATCCTCAGTGAATTTGATATTGAGTATATGGAGAGAAAGGCGATAAAGGGACAAATCATAGCAGATCAACTTGCAGACGCTCCTATTTCTGACGATCATCCCATGTTGACCGATTTTCCAGATGAATCAGTCTTTTCTCTCACACCATCTAATGAATGGAAGTTATACTTTGATGGATCCCATACCAAGTTCGGGTCCGGAGCTGGTATTCTGTTTGTCACCCCTCAAGGTGACGCTATTCCAAAGTCCTACAGAATAACTTTCCATTGTACCAATAACATTGCAGAGTATGAAGCACTGGTCACAGGACTTCGAGTAGCAGTCCACTGGAACATCTCGCATTTGCAAGTCTATGGAGATTCTCAATTAGTCATCCGACAAGTGAATGATGACTATGAAACAAAAGATGAGAAACTTATTCCTTATAAGCACATGGTAGATCTCTTCAAGACAAAATTCACAGCTATCCATTTCAGTCAAGTGACAAGAATGCAAAACAAGTCGGCAGATGCGATGGCTACAATCGCTTCCATGTTGAATATGCCTCATAATATGGACAAGTGTGAATTCTTGGTCGAACAATTGTTGGTCCCCTCTTTTGACATTCCGACAGCTGATGTGATGTGCGTTCTTGTTGGTCCCAACTCCCCGTGGTACAATGACGTATATCAGTACTTGAAATCCCAAACCTTACCACCTAACCTTTCCGCGAACCAACGCCGAGCCTTTATCCGACAGACAGCCAAATATGTCATCATCGCTGACACTCTTTACCGCCGTTCCTTTGACCATACCCTCCTCAGGTGTTTGGATTCTAACGAAGCACAAACGGCTTTACACGAGGTTCACGACGGTATATGTGGGGGCCATTTCAATGGTCTTAGCTTAGCCAAAAAGTTGATTCGTGCTGGGTATTATTGGTGATGCTGACTAGAACCCCTAATTTTCAACATTTTTTAGCAATAAAAAATCTATCTTTGAATATATAAAAAAAATGTCAATAAACATAAATTTCATTAATAACTCTACATTTGATCAATTTACATCATTTTAAAATTCAATTTAGAAATGTCACTTTTATGTGGTCAAAGTTAAACAGTTTTAGTTGTGTTGGCCACTTCCTTTACAAAAGGGTGACACAACATTGTGCTTTTACCCTCTTGAAGTCTTTGATTTTACAAATGAAAGAGTGCCTCCTTGGTTTTTTCTTTTTTTCTTTCTTTTTTTGGTAAGTAAATAGCTACTAAGGGGCAACACCCATTATATTAAAATTTTCAAAAAGATTTACATTTCTATTTATCTTATCAATGTCTGCCATTTAGGTTGTATAACTATATCCTTTCCTTATACCCTTCCCCTAATAACTACAATGAAACAAAAATCCACGTTCACAACAAAATGGTGGTCTTGAGAAGTGCAATATTATATCTAAACTACCCATATAATAGACAACATTTAATAGTATTTGATGTGTAGTAAAACATCCCATAACATCTAGGCCATCCTTGCCTTCTTTTTTACTAGGCAATCCGGTCCAGAGTCTTTGTGATCCATCTCCTCTAATTTCCCTTTGGCACCCACCTTCATGACCTCATTCTTCATCTCTTATTTGATGAGAATGCCTTGGTACTCCATTTCCAAGTTGCAATCCACACCTTCAATCTTTAGGTAGTCTTTGATCCACTCTCCACCTTCATTCAACCTCATCCCCAACAACTTTTGTAGAAACACAATATTTCAAGCAATCGTTGATTTATTACCCTCATACACCTTGAGTTCTACCATCATACACCTCAAGTTCTACCATCATGACTATTGGGAGCCATGGCACCACACTTCCCTATTTTGTTCACCATAGTAGTCCCAAGCTAGGGGAATTCGTTTATCAACTCCCACATTTTCCAATACCACATCAATCTCCTCAAGATATTGGGCCTTAAATACCTTCTCCCATAAAGCCTTCACCATCATCTTCAATTCTCCCATCTCTAACAGGACCACCCAAATATGGTTGAGATGTCAGAGTTTACCCTATATCTTTGGTCGATTTGGATAAATTCTTCCTCTAAAATCACTTCGACCACATGAGTTACTAGACTATGGGTGGACCAAAGAATAGATTTGAGGTGTTTTATAGTAACCTCCCAAAGAAATGATATTTGTCGCTTTCTATCAATCAATCTTATCGATGTTTCTATATTCTGTCAGACACCTCAACACCTCAAAGCTCATATGATGAGTCATTCCCAACCACCACAATAATAAATAGAATGTATTTTTTAGCACATTCCATTATGCTAATACTCAACTTGTCTCAAAATGATGTCATCCTTATCATGTAAAGTTCTTTTCCATCATCCAACTCTGCAACTAGTCCGGGCAGTTAATGCCATACATGCCATAAGTAAATTCATCTCATCCTTCAATGTTTTAAATTATTAATCAAATATTCTTATATCGTTCAATCCCCAATTGCAATATAAAACTTGTGCGTAAACTTCAATACCATTGTTGTATGATTTCATTTCATGGGAAAATATTCTCTATGCACTATATAATCCCAATCACACTTTGCAGATTTAGCAGCATTTATGGTGACATGTTCCTCCTCCTATATGATATCATCCCAGTGCCACCTCATCTAGGTCATCATTTCTAATTCCCTATGTCAACAACCAACTTCTCCAACCTATTAGCCACATTGTTGCCTTCTCTATATACATGAGAAACCTTGAATTTTGCTAATCTTCCTATTGATTCTTTAATGGATCTTAGCCAGTGAGCAAGCTTCCAAATGAGGGTCTTATTTTGTTTGATGGAATTGATCGTTACATGTGAATCACCTTCTAGATGAATTTGTCTGATATTCAGCTCTAGGCCCATCTGCAACCCAAGAAAAGCCACTTTGAACTCTGCAATGCTATTAGTAGACTCCCTTATATATTCTAATTTCCTTGCAAGGATTTTCCCATTATGATCTTGCACTACACATCCTGCCCTGCTCAGTCCTGTATTTCCTTTAGCTGCATTGTCAAAGTTAATTTTGATCCACCCACTTTCTGGAGCAGTCCATTATATTTTATGTAGGTGAAATGCAAGTGTGGCAATGTGAGGATGACGTTCACTAGAGATGTTTTTATTATGCATATTGAGCCATGCTTCAATCAAGCTTTTGTGATAAATTTGATTATCATGCTTAAACAAATCAACCTAGTGACATTGACCTTCCTTATGTGAGAGGATCTCACAAATGATTTGATAATTGCACCACCTTTCTTTGTTACCAAATGCCAAAAGAGTGAGTGTCCATCTTACTTTAAATATTTTATATCTGTGCTTAGCATAACAATTGCTTCACTGTGGAAATATTTACCAATAATTAAATTAACATTGTATTAATTTCATTCTTATCTTTAAGATTCTTTGATGTTGTACTAATTTTATTCTCAACTTTATTATTATTTAAAAATATTGAATGAGATATTTTAATTTTATTGTCAATTCATCACTTTAGGATTAAAATTCTATTTTTTTGAGAATATTTATTTTATTTAGCCATTTCATGTTATTGTGCCTATCATAATACGCATATAGTAGAATATGTAGAGAGGTTGTGCGCACAATGTGATCCATCTCTCTACACTCCACTTAAACATCACACTCTTCAATAGACAAATAATTAATAGCAATTTTACACTTCGTCCCTACCAAAAAGTGATAGTTAATGAAGTCCAATTCTTTCCTCAACATTGAATGAATTGGTGTTCACCAAAGGAGCTCAAATTATTACATAATAAGTTGTAGATTCATTCCTAAGATTTTAGAGTGTATGTACATTGTCATGTACAAGAGTTATTTGAGTAAAAACATTTTTTCATTTATAGAATTTAATTTTAATTATTTCCTAACTTTCAATTAATCCTCATAGCAATATCATAATTTGACTTGTTGTGGAAAATTTCTCCTACTTATCATATAAATTTGTTTCTACATTAATAAAAATATTGGATATGCTAACATTCAAACTTAAAATCTATTTGTGAGTAGTGAGATTTTTCACCATTGACCCACTTATCCTTTTATGATATAAAATTTTAAATTCTATCAAGAAATATATTTCAATTCTAATACACCCTCTAAGATACATTCATGTGGAGATCAACAATAATACCAAATTCAAAAGTTAGACATTCATAATTTAATTCTAATAAATTTTATACATGATAAAATTTCAGCTATAATACATATTTTTCAAACATTAATTATTCTTCGAATTTACTAAAAAACAATACATTTAATAAACTATATACATTTTATACCATTTTTTATTTAATTAAAAGTTTTGATAAAAATAAATAACAAATTTTTACCGTATAGAAAAAATATCAGCGTGCCTGTTGCACCGAATGGCCCTAATGGCTCCACTTGCTATTTAGGGGAAAGGACCCAGTAGTTGAGCATGTTCCAATTGTTGTGAGGGTTGTTGATACCTTTTGTTCCAAAAATTGAACAAATAAAACCTATTGTTTGAAACAAAAAATATCAATTTTTGTTAGGAAATGTACCAACAGTTGTTAGGAAATGTACCAATAGTTGTTAAGAAATGTACTAATATTGTAAAAAGTAACCAATCAGGTGATGCCACATCGGCTGCACAACTATTGGGGTCTCTTTTGCACGCCTATTGGTCTCACTTTTTTTTGGGGCTGTTTTGGACACCTTGGCAAAAAGCATGCTGATGTGGCATCATATTTGATGATGTGGCCCTGAAACCTTAGTTATAAGCAGGGGACTTGCCAAGTAAGCTGCTGTAAAAAAATCGGAGTGATTCGAAATTTCCAAGTAGGATTTTGAGAAGCGTGAAGTTAGGGTGCACGACTACTGGGTCTTTTCCCCTAGTAGACCGCGCCGCACAACATAAAAACAAAAAAAATCACGTGACAATTGACTGCGTTATAAATCCAGTACTAAGTCGTGGTCGTCGAACTTGAGTGGGCATCTGTGACAGAAGGCGAGCAGCCGCAAATACTACTTCGTATAGCTCGAAATTTGGGATACTCTCTACGAAATTTATCTCCTTACAGACATCGTGGGTTGAGAAATTTTATGTACGGAATGGTTCGTTCCCTATAAATTATCAAAGATCTTTGTCTTATTTTGATCTTGTCTTTTGCAAATATTCTTAAATCATATTAAAATTATGTACCTAGGACAAAAGCCAACAGTGATGATAATTATGAGATTCATGACAAAAAAAGGACTACTAATTCTGTCTTCCACAATTAATTCCCAGGCCCATCGTTAACAAATCTAGATCGAAGAAGAATACAGCCACACAAGGGATTTCCGGGTTGAGGGTGTCTGATCGTCATGTCAAGGTGGTGGTGTCACAGATGCCGCAGAAGAATCAGGTGGCTCAGGAACAGCCCTGATGAAGAACCTGCGTGCCCTTACTGCCATGGGGGCTTCGTAGAACAAATGAATAACAATCATCATTTTGAAGAAAATGAAGAAGAAGAAGACGATGAATCAACGGCCCAGATGATGCAATCCCTTTCCAGATTCCTGCACCGCAGTTCTTCATCTTCATCATCAACACCCTTTTTCACAGATCCCTTCTTTTTCCCCCAGGGTCCGATGGAGGACCACCCAGATGAGTACTTGTCCCCCTTCTTCAACAATAATGGGGGCTTAAGGAGGAGAAGAGTGCTACATGGGAATTTGGGGGATTTCTTTTTGGGGCCTGCGTTGGAACAACTTGTCAGTGAGTTGGCTTTGTCAGACAGGAGGGGTGGTGTATTTGGTGGTGGTGGGCCGCCTCCTGCATCTAGGGCCTCTGTGGAAGCCTTGGAGACTGTGAGAAATATTGGTAGTGATACAGGTGGGACACTGTGCTGTGCAGTATGCAAGGATGAGTTTGGGGCCGGTGCTGCAGAGGTCAAAAAGATGCCTTGCCAGCATATGTATCATTCTGACTGCATTCTTCCATGGCTTGCTCAGCATAATTCATGTCCTGTTTGTAGATACGAGATGCCAACAGATGATCCTGACTATGACAGGATGAGGAGCCGAGGCCGTAGTTCTGGTTCTTCTTCAGGTAAGGATGGTGGTTAGAGCCCAGTTTTTTAAAATACAATAATTGGTTAAAAAATTACTGTTATATTTCCTTATTGACATTAGTTTTGGGAGTTGTAACTTGTTGTGGATAAATCAGTTTTGTTTTTGAACTTGGCAAAAATGATAAGTTTAGGTTTATAGCTACCTAGGTATGACAAAGGAGTGGTAGTTTAATGATTATGATGTAAAACTAGTAGTTAGCATTCACAAAATTTAGTTTTCTTGAACGGGATGATGGATCACAGAGTATAAATGTTGATGTAACAATTGAATGAGCAGATTGTTAGAGAAAATTTATTCACAAAGTTTAGTTTTCTTGAACGGGATGATGGATCAGAGTATAAATGTTGATGTAACAATTGGATGAGCAGATTGTTAGAGAAAAAAAACACAATAGATTTTGTAACAATTGGATGAGCAGATTGTGAGAGAAAAAAAAACAATTGATTTATCTCCTGAAGTTCATTTTTAGTTTTAATTTTTTGATTACTTGGTACTCTATTTTGGTTCCTTTAGTTACCATACATTACCTTAAAATGACACAACCTATCATCAATGCCATATCGCGCTGAGGATGCCATATGCAGAGAAGCCCACATGATACTCGCTAGTAATGAAAAATTCAATATTATAATATCTAAATTTGTAATGAATTAGAAAATGCAGTGAGTTGGGGGGGCAAGTCAGTTGTGATGTAATGATTGTTGAGTTCATTTGAGCGCAATTTATTTTTATAAAGATTAAGAATGTAGTCCAAGCAAAGTAGACAGCCGTTGAAATGACAAAGGTTTTGCCCAAACTTGTCCAGACTGCCTTGTACTTTCAGTCAGTTAAAGCAGCAACTTTAGTTAGAGCTAAATTGATGTTTTTTGCCCGATTTGGATTCGTACTAAAATTATGTGCATGGTCACATTCCAAAGTCTTTCTACAATGGATCCAAGGTTCAAGCATATCCGACACTACATTAAAGGACACTCATAAACTCACCCAGGATATACCAAGCAAAGACACAATAGTCACCTGGGAATTGCACTATCAAGCTTAATATACCATTAGTAGAAGTCTTGTCTAAGGAGTATCCATAAAGATCTACTTGGAATTGCACCTGGCCTGATTTGTTTTTTTGGCACAGACAGATTGCAGGGAGCATTCACAGCAAACACAAACACTGGGAACATTGGCAGTGGTGGCCTTGAACCAGAGTCATCATTATAGCACATACATTGTAGCCTGGATCATACTCCACTGCGCATTGGCAAATCCAAGGCTCTTTATGGTGATTGAACGATAAATGATTAGTGCAAAGCTGTATAAGTAGGATTATTTTAATGTGCTATTTTTTGCCAATTGGTTAATTTTTTTAACAATATAAAAAAAATTAAAGTTGTGAAAAAGTATCTGACAAGTTTTCATATTAAGTATTCATAAAGTTATGTTAAATACATGTATTTCTAATCACTGGTTGACAATTTTATAAATATAGAAGGATTCCATACCTTCCAAATTTCCAGATAAGTATAAGAATTAGTATTGACAAATAACAATTCTGAATTTATCCAGTAGATTGATTAAAAAATTATCTTTGAATTTAGAAAAGCCTTAGGCAAATAAGGTCTGTGTGAATGTTCTTTATTTTGCTGAAATCTATTTTGGACAAGCATTCAGCTTTGTTCTATTTGTAGCACACGGAAACACATGTAGCATCATTCAACCTTACCACTAGATCACAGACTAATGGAAATTGGCAAATTCAATGCTATTCTAAGGGTAATTTGACAGCAGCAAATAATTTACAAAATCATGCACAGTAAATAAATCAATAACAAGAAGAACAATATTTCTTCTCATGCCTTGCTTTTTTGCATGTTGCTAGTTACAGCTTTTAATGATGACAAAAATATATTAATTCAAGTCTCCAACAGTTATGTAATCTACAAAAATTTCTACTGATTCATTGATTATAGTATATTCCTCCATCATAATAGGACAATAAAAGGTTGATGTGAGGATTTTTGCTAAGCCTAAAACCCTTTGTACAGATTGCAGCCAGAATTTGCCCACTACTTCCTAAATTAAGATAAAGAGCCTTGCCACTAGACTCAGCATCAGAAAACAGTTTGAAGCCAGTTTATTTTCTGATAATTGATACAGTAAGGATATTTCAATTGTCAGTGCTTAAATTTTGTATTCCTTTTGATCTAGGAGATATTTACAAATTGATGCTCTGCCAACAAGCTACTCCCAAATCTAATAAGATAAAGTGATAGTAAAATATTGGAAATCTATTTCTCAAACAATAAATTGGAGATGATTTTTTCATGAGAAAAATTAATAAGACCTTTTCCTACGATGGATTCCACAGTTGATTTTAATTCTGCTATGACAATACTATATTAAAAAAAAAAAGATTTGCCATGGAGCAGTAGCATTCCATAAATTGGTGCCCATGATTTTGAATAACAGCCATAACATCAGCACTTAGCATTCACCCAAAGTAGCAGCAGTGATCTGTAATATTTTGTGTATAATATCCTACATAGATCCTCACAGCAAATCTTGTTCCTCCCTAATGTAAGTTGGTTGCATAATTTGCTGTTCCTAGTGTGGAAATAAGGAAAAACAGTTCCTACACTTGAATCTTAGACTAACCAACAAGATATTGAAATGTGTAAATACAAGCATAGAGGATGAACGTCACTAATAACAAGAATATGCTGGCAATTTTGTCATGCCCCGCCTTGAAAATAAATGCTTACAAAAGAAAATTGTCTTTTTGAAAGACTACACAATTTTCTATCTCCTTAAACGGGACCCAGACATCAATCTGACCCTGCATTGATACCAAGATGGGTGTCAAAAATTAGGAAAACAGCTATTCAGAAGACACCACAGTTTCCTGCAGACATTCGTACAATGAACCAACGAATATCTTCATAAAAGAAAGGCAGCGATGACTCCTGGATCTGCATAGATACATAGGAATACAGTGATTTGATTCAGCATCCACTTGTGTTTATTGATTCTTAAACAAAGGAGTAAACATTATTAATTAGTGGATACCATTAGTGAAACATTCACCATTGGATAGTTATGAAGGAAGAGGTATCAGGTAAGTCGAGGCACAACATTCCAAAGGAATGGGACCCAAAGGAAATAGGGTGACTCTTCTGTACCTCTTTCAAAGATATAAAAAGGCAATCAATTATGACCAAGTAGGGGGCATGGAAGAAAAAAAGTAATCAGCATTCATGAAGAGAATGAATAGCAATCAAACAGAAAAGAAGATTACAGAATACTGAACACTGTAATAATCAGACCTGAATATAACTTGTGAATATTCCAATCCACTGTGGTAATATTGAAATTGTTGTTTAGTTTTTAATTTATTGCACATATCTATTATATATTAATAAGCATTAAAATATATGTTTAACACTGCAACAGTCTGTCAAAGGAAGGAAATCTGCAATTAAGGGGGAACAGCTATAGGGCACCCTGCTACAGTGGCATATAGGGAGAGAACAGCTATTAGGGCACCCTATTACACTGTGAAAGGGAGAGAACGGCTAAGGGCATCCTACTGCAATTTCCCTTCCAACTCCTACGTTGAGGGACTGTTGATGAACCCAAGATTCTCCAGCCATAAAAGAATGGAGGGGGATTTCATGAAGGGAGAAAACGGCTGTCTTAAGGCACCCTACCATGCCTCCTTATTCCATATCTTATATGACTGAGATCCCACATACAAATCAGACTCTAATTCAGAATCAGGATTCAAATTCAAGATCATATTATTTAAAGAGATATTTTACTTGGTAAGATGTAGCTCTAACCCTAATTTGTTGCAATTGTGATTCTAGGGCAAATTAGGAAGGGGACATTACAAGTTTGACCTTGAGAAGCTCAAATTGAGGAAAATCTCCATAAGTGTGAGCTGCTGTTATTCCTGGAGCCACTAGCACTTGAGGTGTTACAATGGTTCCTTGCCTAAGCAAGGCTTACAAGTACTCTGTCTTGCCTAAAAAAACAACACCATAAAACTCTTCAATGCTCTTACATTCCCCCCAGCTACACTCTCAAAGACTTATGGGCTGCCAACAACAAGCCATTACCTGGAGCCATTATCACTTAAGGTGTTACAATGATCCTTCCCTAAACAAGGCTTACAGGGACTCTGTCTTGCCCACAACAACAATGTGCTAGGCCATAAAACTCTCCAATGCTTTTACTTGTCCCCCAGCTATAAACTCAAAGATTTATGGGCTGCCAGAAACAAGCCACTACAACTGATTTTCTACAGAAACAATAACAAATTCACCATTCAATGACCTCCCTTGCAGGTTTTATAATAAAAAAGAGTTCCAAAAGAGTTGAAGAGGGAAGTTCAAGCAGTATAGCAACATAAGGGAATCTTTCAGATATGTTTGTGAGCTCTAAGACTGCCCAGACACGGTGTATATATCTGCAACATGTTACACCACAGTTGAACTTGCTCTGCTCACCTAGCTTCTGACAGGGACAGTTTTGACTGCAGTTGAATTTGTAAGACATGTTCAACTGCAGTTGAACCTGTGAGTTCTACCTTTTCTTCTCTTACGTTCAGTTCCCTTTTGCAATCAGATCCTTCAGTTACTTCTTACTCCAGGTTTTCCAATAATGAGCTTATGCAACTTGGCTTATTTGTGATTTCCTCAAGGATGAGTGAGGAGTTTTAGGAATAAGGGTTTATCTAAAATGGGAAAATAAGTGAATAAGTTAGCCACTTGACCAGTTTAGCTGATCCAGTTTCTGATCAACCAGTATTTCAATCCTAGATACAAACAGAATCGAAGTGAAGAGAAGATTTGAATTATAGGTAATGAATTGTGTTAAAAGTGAAAGCAATGCCACTTTGATCAGGCATTCGCCAGAAATAGAGAACTACCACTATTAGTGATCTGTTATGTGTGTCACATGATGGCTACTCCATAAACATTAAAATATGACTGCAAGATAATAGCCGAGGAGGAAACATGCCCTCCCCCCCCTTTGAAAGTGTTTTCCACAATGCTTGACAGCTCCATATGTTTTCATATAAAATTTCACATTCCTATATTGGATATTACCTCAGTAGGTTCTTACATTTGATGATGTTTACTAAGAAATGTTTTTTCTTTTCTCAGCTTCCACAGTCTTGGATCAACAATTTCTTCTGCTTCCATGATAGTTCTTCCCTTTGCATTGAACCCTGGAAGATCAGTTTGAATGGAATGCTATTGTCAATGGCTTTCTCAAGCTATGAACCATGAAAAGTGGGATGAATCCATGAAGGCGGAGGCAGCTGCAATTAGTAAACAATGCTGCCAATGTTAGCTTACGAGGCTGGAGTCTTAAGAAAAATCCAATCTCCTTCAGCAATTTGCCTCTTTTTATGATGCTGGCCCACCTGTTGCTTTATCCTATTTTGTGCCACCATTAATGTTTTATCAAGTGTATGTAGAACATTCTAATGGTGCTGATGATTTTTATTGGCTGATTTCCCCGTAGACTACTGCTGTAAATAAGAGGTAGAAGATGGTGGATGTATGACAGGTAAGTACCATACTGCCACTTGGCTAAAGGAAGCCACATGTACCATGAATGGATGTTGGAAGTGAACCATAAAAAATATCCTCTAAACCATGTGTATACAATTCCATTTTTTTAGTGGATTGTGGGTGATATAAAGAGCTATGGGCCAATTGAGCCCCCAACATTGTGAATAGTTTTTGCCAACTGCAGCTAGTGAAGATGGAATCTCGTCAGTCACAATGATATTTGTGGTACCATGAAGCTTCCACATCTTATCCATGAAGGCATGTGCCATTTTACTGGCATTAAGTGGATGAGAAAATCTACGAAGTGAGCTTATTCAGTGAGTTGATTTACTACTGTCATGATGACATCATATCATCTGATTTAGGTATTCCTATAAGAGATTCATAGGCACTACTTTCCAGCACTCTTCTGGAATTGACAATGATTGTAATAGGCCTGGAGCATTGGTTGTCTCTCCTTTATTCCTTTGACACAGTGAACATTTTGCCACAGATTTTTGTGCATCCTCTCATATATAGTCATTTGGTTACAGGGGATTTTGGTAAGGGCATATATAGTCATGGGGTTAACAAAGATTATTATATCTCATCTGAATATCCTTTATGGAACCTACTTGATAACAACTTGACCAATTTAGTTGCATAGACAAAGTAGCTACATCCTTGGCAACCCAATTTGCATATGGATCAATGTAATCTTATTGTGACGACCTTCTCCATGACTATATATGAGATATTCAGATGGAAAAGTTATGAAATTCGGATGAAATTCAAAAAAAAAATTCGGATAAAGTTTGCCTTATATAATTTTGTTTATTTTTAAATATATGTATAATATATATAATATGCACAAAATGGATTTCTTGATATATATAATATGCACAAAATGGATTTCTTGATAATATTTCACAATTTTTATAGCAAATGCAAGGTGTCAAGCCTAGCATCCTGCTTGCAGGGAAAATTAAGTGGGTTCGTAAAGTGATATATATAATATGCACAAAATGGATATATATAATGTGCACACACTTAAACTTCCTAAAATTATATATTATCAAGAAATATGCTAAAACTGGTTTGGTAAAGTTTAAGGAGACATCACCTACGACCCAACAAACATAAATTCGCCTTATATAAATTACTATTATTTTTAAATATATAATATTTTTATTCAATATAAATAAAAATGATAAAACAATAAATAAATCTAAACCTATTTAATAATAATGAGTAATTTAAAATAACATATATATAATATGAAATCTTTAATCTATTTAATATTAATAAGTAAATTATAATAACATACATTTAATGTGAAATCTTAACTTAAATATATAATATTTTTATTTAAAATAAAAATGCTAATATAATCAATAAATCTAAATCTATTTAATAATAATAAGAAAATTAAAATGACATAAATTTAATATGAAACTTTAATCTATTTAATATTAATGATTAAAATGACATACATTTAATATGAAATCTTAAGAACCAAAATCACAAAACTAAATTTAATATGCCTTCTTGCGTTGAAGGCATTACTAGTCGAGTTTGCGACGGACTAAGAGCTTCGATGGCGGCACCGCGTGGGAAACAGCGGCGACGGGGCAGGGGCTCACACCCACAAAGCACGAAAAAATAGCTTCAATGGCGGGCTCGAACATATACCTTCAGTCACACGACAAACAAAAAGAGCAAAAAACCCTTAGAACGGACAGACGTGGCTGAGCGGGGAGTATTCGGCGACCTTCAAACCTCTGAGAAATTCGTCAAAACCTTGACAGATATACCCTAAAAAATGCTAACGTTTCTGCCATACGAATTTTACACAAATGTTTCTGCAGACACCTGCGACCCAGCAGTTGCTGAATTTATGGACGAATTTGAACGATTTTTTTTTATAAAAGTTTGAAATTCGATTAAATTCGAACCTCACCCATGAAAATCGCCGTATTTTGTGACTTAGGTACATTATATGCTTCCTACTGCACTACCTTCTATGCAAGCAACCGAATGTTGTACTACACAAAAAAGGTTATTCAAGTGCTATTGAGTGAACTTCTTGTGCTTCTTTGTGTGAATGGTCTCATAAATACTTCAGTTGCACTTTCAACCTAAAGTGCTATAGGGCTGAGACAAAATGTGGATGATAAGCTTTTGAAGGTTAGGTAGTGTTGCATTAAAATCTTATCACCACAAGTCCGTAAGGACAACATTTATAACTCTGTAATATATATATATATATATAGTTGCAGAATGGCTAAACAACAACCCCTCTGTACCCATATAAATTTGTAGCTCATCATTTATGATATCTCTGAGGTTCTCATTAATGACCGTCCTCTCTATATACATGTTGAGGCCATCCATAAACTCATTTGTTTTGAATGAAGTGGAGAAGAAAAACCTAGGGTTCAAATAGTAGTTAGTAGATGAATATGTGGCAGAGTTTTTAGTTCATCTCTGATCATTAATTTGCTTATATGTGTTCATATTTGTCTCTAATTGGCATAGACAAATGTTGAATTGTCTCTTTGGCTCTGTTGATGGACTCAAATAAATACCTGATAGGGTTTTTATCCTTAACCACCAATCATAGAATTGCCTCTTTGGCACTATCCTTGGCCTGATACAGATACCCCATGTGGTTTTTATTCCTAACCACCAACTATAGAATCCCAACCAACAATTATGACACATAAAACAAGATAGTGGATGACAATGAAATTAGAGATTAAAAAAACAATATTCACAAAATCAATAAATTGTAACATATATATATATTTAAACTTATCGTGACAACCTCCTCCATGCCTTTGGCAAATGTATCTTTAAAAAGAGTTTTCATAACTTTCCACTTCACCATTCTTGTAGTAAGGATTTTTCAACCACCTTTTTCTTCATAAACATACACTTAAAGCTGGGTAATGTGGCTGCAATACTCTACAAGGTGATGAAATCAGTGGTAAATTACGTTACTTCTGATTGCATGAACTCCTTGCCATCAATGTGCTCTCTCATTATATTCAAATACGTTGTGTTGTTGTAGATGTATTTGTGACATTCTTTACATTTTTCACTATTGTCTTCAGCTAGCTTAGTTTCTCTATGCTCTCAAGTAGAAGGTAAAGGCAGTGGGTGGCACATGGGCTCCAAAATAGCAGAGGGTACCTTGCCTTTAGAAGTCTAGTAGTTGCCATATTTGCAGATGCATTTTCTGTCACCATTTGGACAACATTTTTCGCTCCCATCACCATCACCACCTCATTTGACAAGTTGCATAAGGCCTTGATATTTTTTATTTCATTGGAGGCACCAATTGGCTTTGAAAAGATCAATTGTCCTTGTGAAGCCACTAAAAAGTTAAAGAATGACCTGTTATTGCTATTTGTACACCTATCAGATAAAAAGGTCGCATCCCTTCTTTTTCCAATTTTGTTGTTGTTCCTTTGTTAGTTGCTTTGTGTCCTGGACCACATTCAACAATAATATGCCGCTTGACTCATGATGGCTTGGGACTTTGAAGCTCTTATTTGCCATGTTCAACTGCTCCCAATAAGGAAGGACTTGTAGTAACATTAAATGGAATGTTTTTGTACCAAAAATTGGCACAGGACAACTTCACCTCATGCTGCAATTCCTTATTCCATGCAATATTTTCCAACAAAGGTCTCACTTTAGCAGTGTAATGAGGAACAAAAAGATTAACTATGGTTGTCCACACTAGGTAATCCTCATACCCTCTGATATTTATGGCCCAATGGAAGAAGAAGAGGCCCTCATTTCTTCTTTTGCTCCTAAATCTCATACCTTGGGGTTTGTCATTGCCTCTATTGTTTCTCTTTTTGTCTGCTTTATTCAGCTCATCTGCTACAAGGAGAGCTTTCACCTCCTTTTCAACCTTCCTAGCTCACTTGTGTACATGCAATAACATCCTGCGCAGGATTTTCAAAAGGTGACTCATATTTTGACCACAATAGTTGTAGACAACCATTCCTAGCATTATATTTGCTGCTCTATGTTCCCACGTAAGGTTCCTAGACTTGCCACAAGTTCTACTTGTGGATGCTATTTTCGTTTTGGGAAAATGGAAATAAACTCTAGCAGCCTAGAACTAAATTTTTTTATTTTAGTTTTATTAGTTTCTAAACCCTAGTAGTTAATAAAAAATAAAACAAAAATAAAACTAAAAAACCTATCACAAATCATATAGAAATGAAGGGACGAAGAAAAGAATTTCGAAACCTTAGCTTTTTTTTGATAAAATTATTGAGGTTCTATTCAGGGCTCAAGCCTAAAGCATACTAGAAGACAACAGCACGCATATCAAAATACCTATGTGGGCAACTTGGATGAGGTGTAATTAGCCAAAGAAAGGATAAAACTATTACTACACTATACCAAATAGAAAAGCAATACATAGCTAACATAAAAATCCTTCATAGGGAAAGAAAACCCAAATCTAATAAAGCAACAATACAAAACTACTAAATACACAAAATTCTAGATAGCAACCATATACCTGCCCTCTAGATAAAATATTCTTAGACACTTCCACTGAGCAATTTCACCAGCATTTGGGGTGAGAAAGGCACGTCATAAGCTTGGTCCAATACCTTGTTATATTAAGGGCTCTAGCCTAAAGCATATGAGAAAGACAACAATATACATATTAATATACCTACATGAACAACTTGGATGAGGTGTAACTGGCCAAAGAAAGGATAAAAATATGACTACACTGTACCAAATAGAAAAGAAATACATAGCCAACATAGGAAAGCAATACATAGCCAACATAAAAAGCCTTCAGAAGGAAAGGAAACCAAACCTAATAAAGCAACAAGCCAAAACTATTAGCTACACAATTATAGATGACAACTACATACTTGACCGCTCCACATCATAAGCTTGGTTCATACCTTGTTACTGGTTCATACCTTGTTACTAGACCCAACCATTGAGTGCAAATTCAACCCTTTACAAGATATCATTTTCAAGGCTTATAAGCATGGTACCATTCACCATCTCCAATCGACCCTTATTGTGGGAGGTGACGATATGGTTGATAACCATTCACAAATCTTTTGTAAAATATGTCAAAGTGCTAACATCTTGACTGAGAGTTCAATTTTCATATTTTATGTTTTTAATATCTAATGCTACTTATGCCTCCCTAGACTTGATAAAGCTTTGCTCCTCAAATTGTGAACTTGTCATACTTCCATTCACATTGTGGATGGAAAGGTTTGTCAAGCTGTCATGGAATTCTACATTTTGTACCACCATCTCCAAGCTATTTGAAAATCTACAAGGATGATCCTGTTGATGTGTTTTTTATGCACTTCATACACAGAATAAAATACCAAGTATTTTATCCTCCCTTGAACAAAATCCTCTTGAATGCTAAGCTATGTGATCATACGAGGTGACTCCAAGGTTTCTACTGTCAGGTTTTGATGTGTGGATAACTCAATGGTTTGATGTGATATTGCTGGAATCACAAGGGGGACTTACGTTGAACATGAACTCTTGAATGTAGCTAAAAGATGGAAATTCATTTGATTTGAAAAAAAGACAAAAGGATTGAGGGTTTAGAGAAATCTAATCTACTCCTAAGATCAATGATAGCACTGGATCATTCTTGGATGGATAACTACATAAAACTGATGCAATCTTCCAAGCGAAATGAAAGGTTTTCATATCATGAACATTCATCCAAATACCCAAGACATTGGTGCAACTTGAATAAACATATCCACAATTGAACTTAGCACATTTTAATGTTCAGGCTAACTAGGGGAAGAGCACCAATTACCGTTCATGTTCCAATAACTGTTCACTCCTTGCACACCCAACCCCCCAATTACTAACTTTAAAAAAACCAAAAAACAAATAACTAAAAACTCATTAATAAATTTCACATGTACCAAGAGCCGCTCATTTTTTAGCACACGACTACTAGGGTATTTGTGACAAGTATTGGTGATTTTAAGTGCACGGTTATTGGGGCATCTTTAAGCAAGTATCGGGCGACACTTTGAAAAGTGTACTTTCTGACCCTTTTCAAAGTGTACTTTCTGACCCTTGCGTGCATAATGGATCCCACAACGTGCATCTTTACTACCCAAAAGCCAAAACAATAGCTATAAGCAATTAAGTCGCATGCGGAGACAACAAAAAATAACGTCAAAATCCAATTTATTGTTTAGAATCTGTGGGTGCACGAAGTTAACTATAAAGGCTACTGGTACACTTCCCTTATGCATTGTAATTGAAAATCATCCAACCACAAATAGTATGAACCAAGGAATTATCAACATCCACACATTACTCCATCACAATTAATGAACTTCATCTAACATGAGGATATAACAAGAAACCATACAATATGCAAAAGAAACACCATCATTCACTATAAATTCAATGAAAAGTATGTTAATTTACATGCTTGTCAACAATTTCTACCTTCTCCCCTACTCTACTCTACTCTGCTTCTAACTGCTAATTATTTGGCTGCTAACTATTCTTTGTTAACCTTTACAAATGAGGAGAGCAAGCCTTTTATGGTGCTCTCAATACAAATGAATGGCCTGGATCAAATCCAAATCAATGGCCAAGATTGAAAGATAGAAACCCTAATTAGGGTTTGTTACACCCATTACATAACATTTAGCCTGACCAACGATTAAATTACAATAAATAGGACACATGTCCTTCCTTGAATGCTGACCAATGAGAGATGAGGTTAGGTAGGATAAACAAGATTTGATAAAGTGACATGTGTTACATGCTCCACCTTTGAATGAGCTAGGTTTGTTGAACTTAGACATGTTGACTTTGATTGATGAATGGAGATGAGTTGTCGCCACCTCAACCTACACCTTGTAGATCATCGCAAAGAAGAGTTTGTGATTCAGGCAATATCTCTTGATGCTCAACATTTCCAAGCCCGTGATAATGACCATATTGCTCAAGTCGACCTTCTAACCTTGTTTGATTCTTTTAACTTGTGTTGATCACTTTCATAATTTCTCCATTTGTATGCTGAACTTTCATCTTGCACTTCACATTTGGGTATCTTTATGATGTACTAGTCTTGGATCTTGGATTTCCGGAGGAAATTGAGGATAATTGTAAATTTTCCTCATCTTCATTTCAATATCTTGATTCTGTTCATCTTGATGCTGATTTGCCTTTTCTATGCCAGTTCATCTTGATGCTGAGTCTTGCATCCGGATGAGCTGCACCTCTTCAAGCTGCTGAAATGTCTGTCTTTGTTGCTATGTTTCTTTGAAATGCTTGTAGCCTGCCCCTTACTCCCTTTATATTAGTCACCTTCAAAACAAACAAGAATGCTATCAAACACACTTAATATATCTGATGTTCCACTCTAAGTTATTCTGATTTCTGATTTTCATGTCTAATTTAATCACTTCAAGTCTGATTTTCCATTGTCTAAGATCTGATTGGGGTTTTAAGATCGAGATTTTTAACATTTTGAAGTCTGATCGTGGATTTTGGCAAGTGGTGGACAAATTGTTGCACTTCACCAAGAGGTCGTGGATTTCTTCAAGTCATGGATGATCTCTTGCTTCCTCAAGATGGTGGTCTGTAGCACTTCATTACTTCAAGCATTAATTGCCATGTTGCTGATTTAGCTAAGGCAGAGATAAAGTTGATTTCCAGCTTAAAAGTCAGTGATCCCACAAGGTCGTGGATTTGAGCACCACTCACCTAGGTAGGTTGGGGATTTGAGGATCACTCACCTAGGTACGTCAGGGATTTAAGCACCACTCACCTGGGTAGGTTAGGGATTTGAGCAAGTGGAGGATAGTCATCATCACTAGTCAATCTCGACAACTCCAACACTTAGTCTATCAATTCACCCTCAATATGATGTTGATCTTCATTCTCCAAGCAAGGATTGAGTTAGTCCATTTTTTCTTCTAACTTCATAGATCAACCTTGCTATCTTCATGCTTGAGGCGTGGATTCTAGCAAGTCAAGGATAAAAGTTTTCACTCACCCTCTTAGGTCGTGGATTTTAGCAACTCAAGGATAAAAGTATCCTAGGTCGTGGATTTGAGCAACCCAAGGATAAAAGTCTCCTAGGTCGTGGATTTGGTGAGTTAAGGATAACTTGCTTCAACCTTGCCACTTATTGATTTCACCTAGTGTAGAGTGACTTGTTCATAGGGTTGACTTGGTGTTTTCTTTCCTTTCATCATCATCGAGACCTTGATTGATCTTCATCAACCATTTCACCTTAGTTGATCATCACTTCTTGATCATTCCTTGCTTCTATGCTCTAACCTAAGGATGTCCACTTGCTCACTTGACAGTTCATCACACCCAAGACTCATTCTAATCTGACCTAGAGGTTGCATTGTGAAGCATTACCCAAAGACTACCTTGAGTCTCACCTATCACTTGAGCACTTAGAGTTGAGAGGACTCCAAACTAGTCTAGAGGGGAAGGTTGCATTGTGAAGCATTACCCAAAGACTACCTTGAGTCTCACCTATCACTTGAGCACTTAGAGTTGAGAAGACTCCAAACTAGTCTAGAGGGGAACTTAACTGCTGCTAGACTACCTAACTTGATCACATCGTGATGACAAAGGCATTGCATCCCCTCACAAGCAAGAGGTTAAAGACAAAAGAAACTACTACCAAACAAAGAAAACTAAGCAAAAGAACTAACCCATGAGCAAAAAGTGGGGGTCCCCATTTGCAATGGGGCAATGTGTGAAAACATCACAACATATGCCCTGAGATCTCAATTGCCCATTATCAGCTAGCTTGTTCTTGCCAAGAATAGCATTGACTATGTTCAACATTGCAACATTAAGGCACAATTTTTTTTTGTGAAGGTGGTGATCTAACATACCACCTTTGCAAAGAGGGTCATGTAAAGAACCAATAGAATGGCATGCCATAAAACCTAGCATTGCACTTAGCCACAAAGCCCACATTTTGATCTAGCACACCATGCCATCAAAGAAAAAGCCTACCATTGGCAATATCCAACACCATTTAATAAATCTAGTATGGCAAGTTGTTGCCGATCTAGCACCATCATTTAACACACTTGCTAGCAAGAAGAAACAATCTACATAAGAGCATGTTGTGTGAGAACCATCCTATCCAAGCCCATCCTAAACACACTTTGTATACCATCATTAATACCAATCGCATAAATGATGGAGGTCAAGGTGGATGATCATTGTGCACTAGACTAGGCAACTCTTTCCAAGTGAAATATTTTATGTATTTATACCATGGTTTGCCAATCAATCAACTACATGATTTTGTTCCCTTTAGCAATGTCTTATATCAACTACAACAACTTTTTCCATTCAATAGAGAACTTCCCCAAGAATAGCATGTAATTTCCAATTTAGACAATTGTCTTTTAAGGGTTGTTAGTACAACCTAATTCGTTAGTCTTGGTATGGGAATGGGCATGGGTTTGAGGGATTGGTATTGGTTCATAACTGTATGTGTGTGAATAGTAATAGTAAGTTGGTATAATTGTAATTTAAATTTTTATATATATTTTAAAAATCTATAGAAGTTTTAATATTTGAAATTGACAATAAACAAATTATCTCATGGTTTGCAAAAAGGAAAATACTTATAAATTCATAATTTATTGATTTGTCAAATGTCAACACTAACCAAATCTTCGTATTGCTCTTCATTAGGAGCATCAAAGTCAATAGTTGTTTCTATTGAAGTTAAACTAGAATTCACTAGAATGACATTCCCACTAGTCATGTCATATTTGAAACTGCCTCATCTATAGACTTTGGCAAGGTACAAACAATAACACCAAAATTGGCACACTTAGTGATTAGATCTCAATTCCTTGTCAACTCATTGTAATCAATTTCTTATGTGATAAGAGACTTAATTTGGAGTGCACATATACCAAATCCACATAGTTGTGCTTAATTAAATGGATAAAGATGTACTTACTCCATTTCTACTCAATGGAAGAACAACTCACAACTTATTGGAATTGCATTACAACATTTGCAATTATAAAACAAAAATTACAAATTTAGCAGCAAAAGACAAGCAAGGGAGTTAAGACATAAAAAAGTGTGTACTTGACATCATAGCAGCAAAAATATTTCAAGGAAAAAATTGGCAAACCATAAGTAGAGATTTTTTCAAAAACTCGGGGAAAAAATCGTATTTTTAAATAATTAAAAAAGAAACAAAGAAGAAACATAGAAACTTATTTTAATTTTAAGGCATTTTAATATCATAGATATATAGAAAATAAAAATGAAAACATGGATTTAGGGTGGCAATCCCTAGCATGGTCGAGGGGCAATGCCTCTCATATGGGTTTTGAGTGTAGTGCCCTTGATCCTTTTGGGGCCCTTAGGTTAGTGCCCACAATAAGGTTGAGGAGCAAAGCCCCTCATTGGGTTCGGGGCAGCGCTCTGACACGATCTCTATCGTGATATAAGGCAAGGTCGAGGGGTGGAGTCTTTGTCACCAAGTCCAATTTAAAGCCTTTCAAACCACTTGGACCTTCATGGGGCATGCTTTTTTTCATAATTATATTGCTTTTCACAATTATGCTTCACATGAAATTATTTTTCATAATTATATTGCTTTTCGCAATTATGCTTCATATGAAATTTATTTAATGGCACACAGACTAAACTCCATGTAGCTAATAATTGATTATAAAAATTGTTAAATTTGTGACCCAGTTTAGTAATCAGATTTCTAACATTTAATTATTTGCTAACATTAAGTAAACCATAATCAAGTAAATGCAAGAATGAAAACAAGAGAGCAAGAGACCAACACAAATACCCTGGGAAAACCTCCAAGGAGGAAAAACCTAGCACTAAAGACCCACAGGTCAGATTATGTATTCAATCTTAATTGCATCAATACAATACTTAGCTTGACTCTTCAGATCTGCTCCCTTTTATCATATCAGATCTGCCCTTCTAAATACACCAAGTTAGCATCAAGGAATACCAAATGCCTTCTATCTTCTTGAACAAGTTCGCACAATCCTCTTCTATATTTTGCACCTTTAATTGCAGAGCTATTTCGCTGATTGCATGAGGAATTGAATGAGTGATTTGAGTTTGCATTTGATCTTTATATATATGAGCTCTTAACCCATATAACTCCAAGTCGGCCTTAATGCATTTTGGCGCCAATTTGTTTTATTGTGGCGTGGTACATATTTAGAGTGGCGTGGAGATATGGGGCTGGTCCTGTCTTGGGGGCACGTTACCCTTTTAGGATAGGACCCAGTCCTATATGGGTTCGGATGTTGCCTTAAGGCAATCCGAACCCTCTTACCTAGTTATAAACAACACTCCCTCTTAACTAGGGAAGAAGAGAATACATAATCTGAACCTTTAGAGTTCCATCTAGCACACAAGCATAGAATGGATCTAGCACACAAGCATAGAATTACATCTTCCACCTAGCACACGAGCATAGGATGGTTCTAGCACACAAGCATAGAAAGTGTAATACACAAGTGGGTCCTTACATAGTTACAATTTTCCATCTAGCACACAAGCATAGATTGGATACTTTTCATTCTTGCACACAAGCAAAGAATGATCAAAACGCTGCAGATAGAGTCACTGAGATTGAAACTCCCTCTCAACCAGGGTTTCATTTTCCACAATACCAAGTCTGTCTCTGAAGTATTCGAACTTCACTCTGGATAAGGGTTTGGTAAGAATATCTGCAACCTGTTCATCTGTGCTAATATACTTTAGCTGAATGGTGCCTCTTTGCACCATATCACGAATGAAGTGATAGTGCGTTTCCACATGTTTGGACCGGTCATGGAACATAGGATTTACTGACATCTTTATACAACTTTGATTATCACAATAAATGGTGGTAGGACCACTAGATTGACCAAATAATCCAACCAGAAGTTTGCAAAGCCACACTGCTTCTCTAGATGCAACAGATGCTGCAATGTACTCAGCTTCTACAGTGCTTAATGCTACCGAAGATCGCTTCCTACATGCCCAAGAGATTATTGCAGAGCCCAAATTGAAGCAGATACTCGAAGTACTTTTCCGATCCTTGACACTTCCTGCCCAATCTGAATCTGAATAGCCTTCCAAGAAGTTTGAGGTATTAAGTGAATACTTCAGCCCATAACCAATACTGCCACGCAGGTATCTTAGAATGTGTTGGGCAGCAACCCGGTGAACAAGTTTAGGCAAACACATGAACTGACTGAGGGCATTCACCGCATAACAGATATCTGGTCTAGTATTGACTAGATACGCCAAGGATCCAATCAACTGCCTGTACTTAGATGGATTTGCAAAATCAGAGTTAGCTGTAGAAACACTTAACTTCTTTAAGTTAGATTCCATAAGAGTAGACATGGGTTTACATTCTATCATTCTAAATCTTTTTAGAATATCAATAGTGTACTTTCCTTGACTTAGAAAAATTTCATTTGGCTTTTGCCATACTTCTAACCCTAGGAAGTAATGCATTAGACCTAAATCCTTCATTTCAAATTCTGAGGCTAATTCTTTCTTACATCTTATAATTAATTTATTTTCACTAGTGAGAAATAAATCATCCACATACAAAACCAGAATGAGCATATCATCATTATATATCTTCAAGTAAATGTTAGCATCAGCATCATTCTTACGAAATCCTAAGCTTAGTAAGTACTTATCAATTCTTTCATACCAAGCACGAGGGGCCTGTTTGAGCCCATATAAGGTTTTCTTCAACCTGCAAACATGAGAATCTCTTTTATGGATTACATAACCTTCTGGTTGCTCAATAAAGACTTCTTCCTCAATGAAACCATTGAGGAAGGGTGTCTTAATGTCCATTTGATGTAGCTCCCAACCTTTGGCTGCAGCAATAGCTATTATAGATCTAATAGAAGTATATCTAGCAACAGGAGCAAAAGTTTCTTCATAATCTATTCCTTCCTTTTGAGAAAAACCACAGGCTACAAATCTAGCTTTATATTTTTCAATACTACCATCAACATTATGCTTAATTTTAAACAACCATTTAGAAGAAACAACAGACTTACCTTTGGGTCTGGGTACAATGTCCCAGACATCATTCTTGATGATAGACCCATACTCTTCATCCATGGCTGATTTCCAAGCATGATGGGACATAGCTTCTTCGACATTGTGAGGTTCAGACTCAATGATATTACACATCACAAAAATGTAGTTGGCGTGATTTTGGAGTCTCTTGCTATCTCTAAAGGTTCCTCTGGGAGCAGCAAATCCTTCAGCATCTTGAATAGTGTTTCTAACCCAAAGTGGCCTCTTCTTGCAGACCACAATATCCTTAGGTATATCTGTAGAGTCCATGGGTTCTGTTGGGTCATCCTGAACTTCCTGATCCGAGAGGTCAGTGGACTCCTTCTGTATCTCAGGGTTAGCATCAACTTTTGAATCTTGATTTTCAATCACCATATCATTATTATCAGATAATGAACCTTTAGATCTTTTGAAAGCAATAACTTCTTCAAAAGTTACATCTCTACTTACCTCAACATACCTTTGACCTGAAATGTAGATCCTGAAGGCTTTGGAAGATTCACTGTATCCCACTAAGATGCCTTTCTTTCCAGAGGGATCCAACTTGGTTCGTTTTTCTTTAGGCACATGAACATACACCGGGCTCTCGAATATCCTTAGGTGGCTGATGTTAGGTTTGATTCCTGTAAAGGCTTCTTCAGGGGTTACATCCTTTAGAGCATGATGAGGACATCTATTTTGAATGTAAACTGCTGTTTTGGATGCTTCCGCCAATAGAAAAGGTTGCAGGTCTTGATCATGAATCATGGCTCTTGCAGCTTCAACAATGGTCCTGTTCTTTCTTTCAGCAACTCCATTTTGCTGAGGATTGTAGGGAACACAGAACTCCCTCTTAATTCTTGCCTTAATACAGAAATCATAAAAACTACCTGAGGTGTACTCACCTCCATTGTCAGACTTTAAACATTTAATTTGATTTCGAGTAGTGTTTTCAACCAAGGCTTTGAATTCTTAAAATCTGTTTAGGACTTCTGTAGACTCTTTAGATTTAAGAAAGTAAATCCATGTTTTCCTAGAGAAATCATCTATGAAGATAACATAATAAAGGCAGCTGCTAGGAGATGCTACAGACATGGGACCACATAAATCTGAATGAATAAGCTCTAACTTTTCTTTAGCTCTACTATCACTTTTATGAAAAGGGTTCTTTACATTCTTACCCATTGCACAACCTTTACAAGCATCATCATGAGATAAACTAAGTTTAGGCATACCTTTAACCATTTTACCGAGAGTGGGAAGA
Organism: Cryptomeria japonica; assembly: GCF_030272615.1. Taxonomy (NCBI): domain Eukaryota; kingdom Viridiplantae; phylum Streptophyta; class Pinopsida; order Cupressales; family Cupressaceae; genus Cryptomeria; species Cryptomeria japonica. Next base: position 342,808,045 of record NC_081407.1, read on the forward strand.
GCTTGAAAGTGTAGATGTCCAAGTCTTCTATGCCATAGCTCGCATGATTCAGGGGCCTCATGGATGAGAGCTTGAATTGGATTAGCTACAAGCTTATATAAACTATCACATCTATTTCCAATAACATGAGCAGTTTTGAAATTAGATTTCTTAGACCAAGCAAGTACTTTCCCTTCAGAAAATGCTATTTGCAAACCCTTATCTTCTAAGGCAGAAATGGAAATAATATTTCTTTTAATACCAGGTACAAAAAAGATATCACAGAGTTGTAAGGAAATACTAGAATCTAGTTTTAAAGAGGTAGTACCAAAACTTTTTACCGAGTATCGGGCATCATCACCGATTACGACATGAAGGTTGGTATCCTTTTCTATCAGATCTGAAATAAGCTCACGAAAACCTGAGATGTGTCTGGAGGCACCACTGTCAATTATCCAAGTATCACTGTCCATAGGAACATTGCTTGATAGAGCAGAGATGAGAAGATAGTCCTCATTTTGTTCAGCAACTTCATTTAAATTAACTTCCCTTTCCTTGGGATCATTCTGACAATCTCTAGCATAGTGACCATACTTATCACATCTGAAGCAACGAATGTGGGAGGAATCTCGACTTCTTCCTTGGATCATAGGAGGAGGATCTAAAATCTTTGCTTCTCTTTTCTTTCTTCCAATGTCCACCTTTCCTAGATTTAGCTAAGAGAACATGATTATCATCTTTGTGAGAGTTCTTGAGTTTTCCTCTTACCTCAATTCGAGATTCCTCTTCAATGCAATCAGATTGAAGACGCTCAAAGTTGGGACGATCAACTCTTCCACCAATGCTATGAATGAATGGTTCCCATTCATCAGGTAGACCATTTAATGCAATCATAACAAGATCTTTATCCGAAATTTGGCAATCAAGAGTACTTAGCTTGTCCTTTAGTTCATTGATCTTCATGAAGTAGGCCATGATTGAGTCTTCTTCTTTCATTTTCATGTGAAGAAGCTGCTGCCTTAGAGCAAGAGCCCTGCTGAGGTTGTTGACTTCATACATCCCTTCCAAGTGTTTGATCATTTCCCTGGCAGACACAAATTTTGACATGATAGTGACAAGATGATTCTTGACGGATTCAATTATGATCTTCCTAGCCTTGAGGGAGTCTTTCTTGAACTGCTTCAGTTCTTCAACATCTTCAGGAGGGGACAGCCTTTCTTCTTCTACGAATTTCAGCAGATCAGTTTCTTCAAGGATCAATAGAATACGGACTTTCCAAGCAGCAAAATCAAGGGCTCCATCAAGTCTATCTTCAGCCCTCAAACTTGACATTTTAATCTGAAAACAAACAACAACTATAGGCAACAAATGATTTACTAAAATCTGAAGTTAGTAACACCTTAGCTCTGATACCATGTTAAATTTGTGACCTAGTTCAGTAATCAGATTTCTAACATTTAATTATTTGCTAACATTAAGTAAACCATAATCAAGTAAATGCAAGAATGAAAACAAGAGAGCAAGAGACCAACACAAATACCCTGGGAAAACCTCCAAGGAGGAAAAACCCAGCACTAAGATTATGTATTCAATCTTAATTGCATCAATACAATACGTAGCTTGACTCTTCAGATCTGCCCCCTTTTATCATATCAGATCTGCCCTTCTAAATACACCAAGTTAGCATCAAGGAATACCAAATGCCTTCTATCTTCTTGAACAAGTTCGCACAATCCTCTTCTATATTTCGCACCTTTAATTGCAGAGCTATTTCGCTGATTGCATGAGGAATTGAATGAGTGATTTGAGTTTGCATTTGATCTTTATTTATATGAGCTCTTAACCCATATAACTCCAAGTCGGCCTTAATGCATTTTGGCGCCAGTTTGTTTTATTGTGGCGTGGTACATATTTAGAGTGGCGTGGAGATATGGGGCTGGTCTTGTCTTGGGGGCACGTTACCCTTTTAGGATAGGACCCAGTCCTATATGGGTTCGGATGTTGCCTTAAGGCAATCTGAACCCTCTTACCTAGTTATAAACAACAAAAATGAATATCGATGAATGCGACAAGGATTTCAAAACAAAGTAAAATGACTTTAAACAAACAACAAAAAATAAGTTCCTAGTCCTAATATAAGAATGGGTATGGGTTCAAGGCTTCACATTTGAATAAGAAATCATATATATATATATATATATATTTATTAATAATATTATCAAAAGTATATTATTATATTAATTATATCAAAATTAATTAAGTAGAAAATTTGTAATTTACAATTAAAAATGTCACTAAATTAATTTTTAAAATATTAAAAAACTTATAGTTAATTATATATTCAAATTAAGCAATTTTTATTCTAATAGAGACTTAGATTAAAAATATTTATAATTTTGTAAATATATTAAAATATGTATAATCTATAAAATATATAAATTTTTTTTATTTTTTAAATACTGATAAATTTGTTACTCATTCATGGGGCAGGCTATCTATACAAATATCTGCCAGGTATCAGTCCCTTCTCATGATCTCCTTTGTTGCTTATGCCATTAATAGGAAATCGATTGCGCTGAGTGAGCCCTACTTTCAAATGTTTCAATCTTGCGTCTTGACCTGTGTGCATTGCATATGGAGAGCACCCTACTTACTTTCGTCCTCTACAAACACAAGGCTGAAATGTGCTCTTGAGATAGGACTTTTTACTCCAAATCGATTGCGCTGAGTGAGCCCTACTTTCAAATGTTTGAATCTTGTGTCTTGACCTGTGTGCATTGCATATGGAGAGCACCCTACTTATTTTCATCCTCTACAAACACAAGGCTGAAATGTGCTCTTGAGATAGGACTTTGCTCTCCATTTGGTCAATAGGATAAAGTCCTTAACATTAGTCTATAATTTGGAAGAAAAACAGTCAGAAACCTTAATTGTGAAGAAATATAGATTAAAAATGGTTGACAATCGTACTGTGTGATTTAAGCCCAAAAAATTGGTCAGTAAATACTAAATATTGACCACGATTTTGCTTAAAAACCTGATTTCTTGGGGAAAAAATGGCCAATTATGGTGATTTTTTAATTTGATGATTAATCATGCGTTTTTGGCAATTTTTGCTTCTATGCTTGGGATACAATTTTTATTGCAAAAAGTTGTCCGGGTAAAAATAAAGTCTTGGCCATGTGTGTGCCACATTCATGACAATCTTCTTGTTTTGAACAGCAGAAATATCATGATTTTTTGAAGATGTAAAGTAGCCAAGCTCATTCAAGACAACACTCTGTATATCTACATTTGGGAATATTCTTGTAAATGCAGATTTTATTAAATAGCAACCTCTTCATTTTCTATACGGTGCCACCTTCTTGGCAAGGAAAGTATTTTTGTGTTATAATATTTTGGGGACAAAACAAATGCTAGGAGATGCAAGAATGTTTTCATCTTTTTCCAAAAATTAACAATGATATTGTGCACTTTTTTTAACAATGTTTCTATGGGGTCATTCTATTTGGTTTCTATTATGGTTCTTGTTGAAGATAGCACCGGGAGGACAAACTAGAAGATGTCAAGTAGGGTTCCTCCCTAGCTAAGAGGGAGTGCTGATTTTATTGTAGTTGTGGTCGGAATCCACAGGCCTACATAAATAACACAAAGCTTGTGATTATATTGATAATAATTATACTGATAATATAATTATTATATTATTAGTTGTGAGATGATATAATTATATTATTAATTGTGATAATATAATTATAGTTATAATTATTAATAATAAAATAATATATTAATATTATATTAATATATAATCATTAATATTTAATTATTTAATATTATAATAAAGTATGGTGTCCCTTGGTGAAGGGGCACCTCTTGCATATATATTATGGGAAGTGTGATCTCATTGAGGGTAGAAGATAATAATAATAATAAAAAAAATCTATAGGCAATACCTGGGACTTTAACATGGTATTAGAGCTAGCAAATATTTCGAACATTTACTTCGTATTTCTTGCGCGTTGAAATTAATGATGCAATGATTGTGTGAGCATTGCTGCGTATAGGGAGAGCATCCGCGATAATGGTGGTGAACGATAATGACGACAATGCCTTCCTATCTTCACAGCTTGAGGCCATTCAAGCTTTCTCGGCTTATACATCTCTGCCATAAAAAAAAAAGGAAGGACAATCGTCATTGAGCATTATTGATAACAGTACATGGTAAGGAACAAATATTATATATCTTTCCGATAGGAGTCATCATTAAACAACAATCGTGTGAAGAGAAACTGTTATAAGAATATTGACTACGTATACGGAAGACAAAAGTCTTTGTTTAGAGTGGCCAATGTTTTTTATTCAAATCAGCGACTGCATTCTATAAGACAAGAGTAGGTGTGATATTACACAACAGTCTGTGGAAAGAACTGAATTGAAGTATATTCTATCACATTTACAAAAGGCAACGTGATTGAAGACGTAGATATCTCCTTGAACAAACTATACTTATCGAATACTTTCTTGAGCCACAACGATCTTGTATAATGAAGTAACCATGTAGCCAATACAGACAACGCATAAGAAGACTTGTTCCACGAGAGATAGGGAGGCCCGATGATATAATATAATTGAAAGATATAATTTAAAATTAGTTGTCTTTCTTATCGACACACATAAGACATTAAAGAGACCACGTATTTGGTCAAACGATGAAGTAATGCAATATTCAGTGAAGATCCTCATCTGCGGTGAAGACTTTATTATTGCTACTATAAATTGATATGATTAGAATGTTTATGCTGTATCGTTTCAAGTCACACGACACACAGGCAGATAATCGGGGTCAAATAAAACATGACAAATGTTTATGCTAAGTCGTAAAGAAAACAAACCAAGTTAATGATAATGTATTGCAAATACTTATACTATTACAAGTATCGAGATAATTAATGGATCGATACTCATAATCTTCAAACAATGTTTAACACATCAGTATTAGCCTAACCGATAATTATTTGGTAATAAGAAGCGGCAGTAATTAAGAAGGTCGTATTTCTAAATGGAGATGGATTACGTGGCTAGTAAGTGAATCGTTAATTTGACCAAATTATTAGTCATAACTCTTATTCATAAAGGTGTGACTCTTCACGTAGGAAGAGAAATAATCAATTTCGGAGAGATGTGTGTGTAAAGAGGTGACTATTAAATAGAAGATGTCTCTTAAAAGTGTCTAAGTTGTAAAGAAAATTATCACAGAGATAAAAGATCTGTATATGAAGAGGCAGATCTTCTGAGAAGAATTCATGTGGGATGGCTGTTGAGAACACCATTGGGTTGGTATACGTGAGCTGCAGGTGCGTCGAGCGAAGCACTGGGCGCGAAGGGTCGAGCGGAAGGCTCAAGCTCGACTGCAAGCTGAGCTGTTGTGGAGGCTGAGGCATGTAGAACACGCAGAGCCTTCGGATGAGTTGCCATATACGAATCTCATCAAGATTGTAGTTGATGTTGTTATGATATTGCAAGTGAGCATTTTGCTCTGGTAGGCTTTAGAAACTTGAAAGCAACATGCTTAGTAGGGCAGTGCTATAAACCTCTAGTAGCATACTCATGCCTCACGTAAAATGGGAGCTTCAGAATAGAGTATCAACATCCATCAAAGCATCATGTGAACTGTTTGAGAGAGTTCCTCAAAGAATGTCATCTCAAGAATGGATTACAATAATCGCAGGATATGCATTTAATAGAACATGGTCTCTACTTGCACAAATAACAGGAGAACTGTTATGGTGTATGGACAACCATCTAATCTTAAGGAAGTGAGGAATTTTGTCAAATTTGCAGTTGCAGACCCGTTGCTATTATGTGAACGTGTTTTCTCAGCTATTGAAGATGTTGGAACTCTTTTTCATTGGGAAGTGTGTATGGTTTAAGGCTGGCCAGTTGCATAGCTTTATGCACATTGGTGATTGTTGTGCTCTATGGGAATTGTGAAACAATTATGACTTGATCATCATTTGATGTTCTCTAAGATGGCTTCTTTTGATGGAGATTAATCAGTGAGAGAAGACTGTGTATACGTGTGTGAAGGATTTGTCGTATATGATACTCTTTGAATAGATAGACAAGAGACATATGCTGTTCTTGGACATGCGATACCTGCGAATAAACAACAAAAGAGAAAGAAGCAGAAGAGATTGCATTCAAGAAAGGAAGAATTTGATAAATTGCTACTATGAGACTGAGTTGGTAGCTGGAGACACTTCTTCAAAAGAGGGAGTTTGACAATCCATTAGAGGCAACCTTAGACGAAGAGGTCTGGAGGTTGATGTTAGAATTTGAGCTTCAGAGGGAGTAGCTAGAGGCTCTGCTTTATTTGATTTCCAAGGATCTTGATCATATTGATTTAGAGGGAGTAGACCATGTTGAGATGGTTTCTCTAGTGATCAAAGAATTGTAGCAGTTAGAGGAATCTATGATTCATGAGATAGAGTTCCATGTGATATCCCTAGATGGATGGCTACTTGATGGGCTTGGGACTCACCAAGGGTGATGCAAACCTTCGAGACAAGCTTGGAGATATGGAAAAATGAAGCTCTAATTGAGAGGGAGGCTCAACATTAGTGATCTTCTGTGATTTGATAATACATTTCTCTTTGAGAGAGACTTGAGGTGAAAGTCCTTGTCTCCACCCTCTGATATGGTTCATGGTGGATGTCATGTGTGTGACTCCATGACTTCATTGGTTCAGTGCTTGTTGAGCCCTCGTGAGCATTATTGAGAGGTGGCGATCTCACAATGATGAACACTTGTACTTTTGATCATTATTGTAAGGTGACGATCTTGCAATATTGACCATACCATCATGGTGGATATCATGAGATGTGATATTTGTGGTTAAGCCATGATGGTTGATATTACATAAAGAGATATTCATGGTGGATATTATGTGACGTAATACCTGTGGACATGCGATGAAGTAATATCCTTAAATGCCATAATGGTGGATATCATGAGACGTGATATCTGTGGACAAGCCATAATGGTGGATATTACATTTTGTAGTTATGGTGGATATCATGTGACATGATATCCGTGGATATGCCATAACCTCTGATATCACGGTGAGGTGATATCTTTCTCTCACACAATAAATGGAGCTATTGTGTTTACTATAAGGTGTTATTACTTATTGAAGGATAGAAGGATTTCCTCCCTAGCTAAGAGGGAGTGTTGATTTTATTGTAGCTGTGATCGGAATCCACAAGCCTACATAAATAACCCAAAGCTTGTGATTATATTGATAATATAATTATTATATTATTAGTTGTGAGATAATATAATTATATTATGTTATAATATATTTTATATGATAATTATTATATTATTAATTGTGATATTATAATTATAGTTATAATTATTAATAATATATTAATACTATATTAATATATAATCATTAATATTTAATTATTTAATATTTTAATAAAGTATGGTGTCCCTTGGTGAAAGGGCACCTCTTGCATATATATTATGAGATGTGTGATCTCATTGAGGGTAGAAGATAATAATAATAATAATAAAAAATTTACAGGCAATGCTTGGGACTTTAACAGTTCTTATATTTTTCAACCATGGATTGCATGCCATCATAAATTTCACCCAAGCATGGTTGATATCTATCAATATGCCTAATCATACCAATTATGGACCCAATAAAACTTAAAACATTTTCTGCATGAGCCCACCACTCATCATCTAGGATCAATGCACTTTTTTCTCTCTCTAGATTTGATTGCCTCCATGCACTCCAAAGAGAGTTGTTGATCATGGTGCTCAATGGCATTGGCACCTTCACAAGCTATCTTAAGATGATTGCATGTGATGTGAATTGAGTCCCAACAACCTACCATGTTGTAAAAAATAAAAAAATAAAAAAATTATGAAGTATAACATCAAAAAGTTTACAACTCCAAGTTGGAGAAGGTCTTGAAGATGGCTTATGACATATGATGATTTGTTACATCTCCTTGCCTTTTATGTAAATTTCAACGTACTTCATCTTTGTTCTTTTACAACAGAAAATTGAGAGTGGATGGCACATGGCATCCAAAAAATATGTCTATATGTACCATACACTATTGAACTAGCTGCTTGATAGTTTTTATCGCTGTTCATTTTGTTGAAGTTCCTGTAGCTGCGAGAGAGTTCTTCTATCTGTGTACTGTTCAAGCTCCGATTTCTTATGTGCGAAACTTCTCAAGGCATCTTCTTCATCTTGGTATTAGTGGTTGCCGTTTGTGTTTGTGTCCTGCATTGGCAGCTGTTTCTATCCGATGTGGAGTTATATTGCGTTGGCATCTGTTCCTATTTTGTGTGGATTTCGTCCGTTGCCTTCCCCTCTTGTCGGTGGTGTAACCGCCCATTATGCGTGGCTCATGTTTTTCCCGTCGTGAAGAGTAATGGTCGACTTATGGGGTATGCGAAGAGACTTTGCACCGGTGATTCTTTCACCTCTTATAAGAGACATATTATTACGGATCGTATATATATATATATATATATATATATATATATATATATATATATATATATATATATATAATCGAAGAAAGATATTTTATTCAGTATCTTAGTATATAGAAAATATTAGAGACTCTTGTGAAAAATCAGTAACTCTTCTTGAGTCTTTATATTGTGAATATTGATCTGAGAGGTATCGTTATTACTTGTTATGAGAATCACATTTTTGGACTCAGTCCTGTGAGTTTCGAGAGGCTCTCACTATTCTGTTTCTACAGTCTAGAAGTATTTGTAAAGGAAGTATCTCAAGCTTATTGAGTGTTGATTGAAGTCATCAATAATTCTTGTATTTGTTTTGGAGAACTCAATAAAGATGTTATTTTTGTGGGCTGGGTTCTTCACCCTCAAGTGGAGGATTTTCCTAGGATAAATTCTATGTATCTTGTTTCAGTTTTCTATAGTTCGATTCAAGTTTTAACACATTTGACCTGGACAACATTTTATGGCCCACTATCTCAATGGTTTGTGTAAGGATATTGGCCATGAAGGTTGGATACTTCACTTGTTGGCTCCTTAGGTTAAGTTGCCTTATAAAACATGTACTTTTAGAGAACATTACATTGGCATTAATAAGTTGTTTATTTTTGCAATCCTTCCATCTGTTAAAAACAATGGATAGTCTTGTTTGGGGCCATGTATCATTGGATGTCCTCAATGATGTCTTTACAGAAGCATTTCTTTTTGGCCAATAAAGTGGTGCACACCTTTTCATATCTAGTGCTAATGCAATCGAGTGCATTCACAATTGTTGTCACCATATTTTGTCAATATGGTGATGTGCCAAGGTTGAATGGAAGCCCATCGCTATAAATACAATGAGCAGTGCTCTCATCTGCAACTTCCCTTGCCTCATTCTTGTAGGTCTTTTCCAAATGGACCTCATTTAGGGGAAAAAGGGGGGTATCATTTTTTTGGGTATGTGGTGGTGGAATGAAAGGATGTGGGGCATTTGGTACTATTAAGCCATTAGAAGGTTTGCACAATCCTTTCATGGAAGGAGGATCTTTCCTTTGCTTTGTTATTTACAATGTTGATGTCCTCTTTTAATTTGATATATCCCATATTTATTTCTTTGGCAACCTTTTTTATTCGGCCTTGGGCAAGCTTTTATACCAACTTAGTCATATTGCATAGGTGAACTGTCATTCAACTATACAAGCTCTTATACTCCGTTTCACCTTAATTATAATGCCAATGATAACCGCCACCTCCAAGCAGTTGCTCAATCATATGTATGTATGTCACAAAAGTGGTGATGCTGTGTCAATTTGAATGAGCTCTTCACTTTTCTGAGCAACCGAACTAGATTACACCCATTTTGTATGAATAACAAAATAATTTTTTCGATCAATTAAACCCTACACTATATTAAGAAAAAAAAGAAAAAATGACATTATAAACACTGTATTGCATAGAAAAAGGTTAAAAATTAATTCAATGCATTTTTGCAAAATTGAAAAAAATAAAATTGAAAAATTGGAAGATCAAGAAAAATTAAAAAAACTTTAAAAAAGAAGAAAATTCATCTTTGATAGATAAATCTTGTAGGTGTAGCTCTTTCTCCTTTCTAGCTTTCACCTTTGAAGAGATATCTAGCAACCTTAAAGATTAAAAAATAGCACCTTGGAGGAGGAAAAACTGTTTTGGTTACTTCTATTTGTGAAATGAGGAAAAAAATAGTTGACCTAGGCAAAAGAAGTGAATATAATCAATTTAGGGTGGATTAGGGTTAGGGAATGCTCTTTTCTTTAGGAACAAAAAAAATGAAGTGAACTTTTACCATAGGTTGGCTTGGTTTTGCCCAGGGTGCATTCCGGCTGAAGGACCCACAAGGTACCTAGGGGCAGGCCTTGATTGAACTGCAAGCCATCCCAGCCCAGAACTGGGACTTGTTTCACATTTGTAGGGTAGGGGGACTTGTTGGTGTACGTTTTTATTATTCACTGAACATTAGAATAAAATGTCAAAGACACTCAACCCTCTCTTGATCAAAATCGCTACGTATGCCAAGATTGCACAAGAAAGACCACACGACGACTCCAAGGTTTATATATGCGAACAAGCGACTTTGTGTTGGGTAGCTTCCTTGGTTATGTATGCTGAAATACAAGGGGGACTTATGCTCAAAAATATCATTCACAAGCTAGGACTTAGACGAACTTAATAGTAAATGCTCTCTTTTTTTTTTTTTTTTTTGATTTAGACTTTCAAAAAGAAAGGATAAAAGGATAAGGGTTCAAAGATTCTACTCTACTCCTAGGAAATTTGAGAGACGTTGTTAACTAAGGCAAAGGAAACCTTACTTTGGTTCGCCAAATCGACTAGACAAAGCAAGGTGCAATCTTCAAAGGTTTGTGTTTGTAATTTTCACATCTGAAGTAAATACCATCAATTTGAACAATATGTACTTAGATAGAAGTTAAGCATCCACATAGACAAGCTCAGACTAACTTTGCACGATGAATGAAAATCATCCACTCATCAAAAGTATGAGCAAATAGCTTCACCTTGAATCAACACTTGTCAAATCTCGCATTCCATTTAACAACTTAAAGGAAATTCTAATCTATTGTGTTGAAGAAATTGTAAACCATGCCAATCATTTAGATAATAGAGATTACAAAGCCTAGAAGCACATAAGCAATTTATTATCCAGAATGATCTCTTGCAACAATTTATCAAAAACTTCACTCTCCAATTGAGAGCAGGAAACCTTATATAGGCACCCAAAAGTTTTGAACGATCGAGATCAAACAATGATCAAGGGCCTAGATTGAAAGATCAAAACCCTAATTAGGGTTTCCCAAAACTCAATTAGTTCAAACAAAAGAGAACAAGACAAGTGGCACAGTTACTATTTTCAATGAAGTGGGCGTCCAATTTCCTTTTTGGAAGCTGCAAATTCAATGTATCTGGACGCGAGCAGCTGAACCTCCTCCATGGTGACATGTGGCAAGTTGTTAATCTGGTAATCAATCATGTCCACGTGGCGAGAGTAACTTCCCAGTCAGTGGCCTATGTTAAGAATTTCTCATCAATAAGCAAGAAGTTCGAAACTCTGGTAAGATCATCCTTAAGAATCGGCCCTGTGGAATTAAAGAAATTTCCCTAAATCTTGGCCTTCAGATTCTCTACACGTAAATGCTTTTCGTGCACTTCATTCTGCCTCAGTACCTCAGCTGCTACAAGGAAGACCTTGTCCTGAATACCCCAAATGATCCTCTTTATCTCCACACACTTAGCTTCTAATTTCTTCAGAGATTCAACCCTGGTAGTCAAGGCAAAGTACCAAGTGTTGAAGTCATATATGTCACCAGGCTGAATAACCTTTCCATCAATTAAATCTTGCCGGGGAAGCCCTTTGATGGTCTTCAAGTATGGGATTATTCCGTTCTGAATGTCTTTAATATCCTCCCAAGCTTCAGATATATCCTGGATTTGGCTCAAGAGGGATGAGGTGGAGTCATATGCTGATACTAAATTCTCAACAAGTATATCAGCACGCTCCGAAGCATCAGAAGTCCATCCTTTGACTTCTCTGAAAGTTGTTCTCATATCCTCATAATCTTTCATTGATTCCTATAAAAGGGGCATGGGTGGAGTAACTGGTACCTCCTCCCGATCAATAGGGTTTGTAAAGTGCTGGACATACCTCTTCCACTGCTCATTTTCAGCCTCTAGCTTCTTTTTCTTCTCTACTTCCTTGTTTAACCTCTCCTTAAGGGTATTGTAGGAATCATCAAACTCTTGGACTTCTTGGATTTTGGCGGTCTTACCCAGGCTTATGGTAGTGATCTCATATTCCTCAGGAGAAATATTGTCCTGAGCTTTATCTACCTTCGGCATTGCTACCTAAACGTATTTGAATCCCGCATTGTTTCTTTGGATCAAAGAAAACTTCTTGGCTGGCTTAGATGGTCTTCTTTCATTTGGCTTTTTTAACTCAGCCAAGAGTGCTGCTGTATTATCCTCCTAATGAACTTCTTCAGATACTTTGACTTTCATCCTTTCTCTCAACCAATCAGGGATGGTTGATTGCTCCATGCCACTATCATCAAAGTTATCTTCAACTCCTTTCAGCGCAGAGGTTATGCCATCCATGAATCCTCCTTCAGGTTCAGGATTCTCTGCCTCTACAACCTTAGTGGGAATGGGTTCTTGAATTGGTTCCTTAATGATGGGAGAAGGGATCTCCATCTATTTTCTCCCATTTCACTGTCTAGTTCATGTTCATCAATCAAAATTCTTATTGGGGCTGTGGATGAAGCGCTAATAGTTGAATGGGCTTCATTAAACTTCTGTCGCCTGCTTACATCTTCCTCTCTAGTGACTTTCTTTCCCTTTGCCCTTACTGAATTTTCAATGGGTTCCTTTTCCTTGATCCAACACTTTATGGGTCTCTTGGATTGCTGGATGTCACACCGTGATTAGAAGACAAGGACTCATTAGTCCCCATAAGATCGTAAGTGAAGGAGATATTCCTCGCTTTGAGCTCCTTTGTCTTCTCTGTTGCCCACCACTTAGAGTATTCAATCACGGGTCTAATTAAATCACCCAAGTTGGATCTCTCAGAATTTGTCCAATCCACTAGGGCAAGAGGCTCATTCTTCAGGTTGGCATAGTGTGGCTGCTCATATTCATTATCTTCCTCAAGTTGATCTGCTACACGGAAGACTTCAAACGACCTAATCAAATTCAATGGGATGCTAGACTGGAATCTTCTTCTTATATCAAAGTTGTCAAGAACGTTGGCCCAATAATCTTCAAGATCTGGCCTATGCTCAAACTTCACTCCATTAACCATTCCCATCTGATGAAAAGGATCAAAATAGCTCCTTGCTTGATAATGCAGGAACGGGTACCACTGAATCTCTTTATCTGCATGTGTGCCAGCCAGAGCGGATGGACAAGACTCAAAACCTTTTCCAATATTGAGAGGAAAGGACACTCCCGTCTTCTGCTTTCCTCTTTGCACAATTATAAAAGTTTCCAATTGCCTTATTATCTCAAGTAAGACCATCCTGTTTGTGGGAAACATGGGCAACTTGTATGGGGGTCCGATGAATCCTTGGATTCGCAAATATGTAAATATGGGGTATTGGATATACCAATATCCGAATCTACTAATCAAATCCTTGGACTCCTGAGAGAGTCGTTGATGAAGGCCTCCCTGAAGGGTTCTTGTGATATGCATGAGAAATGCATCATTGACCCTCTTAAAATGAAATTTCTCTTCCAAATGCAACTGTGGGTAGCAGTCATAAACACTGAATTGGTTCTCTTTGTTTCCCACTGTCCCTCTACACACTAGGCCTCTGTATCTATATGTTCTGGCCAAGGAATAGATCAAGTAGGAACTCATGTAAAATGTTCTATTCTTCTCTAGGTTCCTAAGTTGATCATCCAAGTTATCACTGATGATCCTAGCCCAGTTGATCATCTTCACGCCAACTGTAATCTCATGGATAAAGTAGTACATCTATGGCTCAAATGGAGCACCCTGCTGGCTGCCCATAACTCTGTTCAGCAAGACAATAAGGTCGCCATAGTCTTCCTTGAAATAGGGTTTGAGAAGGGTCTTAGGCATCTTTGACACACTCTTCCTTGGCTTCTCCAACCATGAGTGGTTGATGTTAGCTTCATACTCTTTTGTGTTGTCTTCGTATAGTTTGGTTGCCTCCTCTCTGGTCATATAGACCATGTTGTGGTATTCAAGAACACGGAAGGCCTCTCTTATTGCCACTTCTCCTATATTGGCGAGCACTCTACCATTAGGGGTTACAATCTCTCTATCCACAGGGTTGTAGTGTTTGGAACACTCAACGTTCAACTCATGACACTGAACTGCTGGAAGAAAACCAACAACTTGCACAATTCTGTTCCTCATCATTCTCTGAGCAATTGGAGTGGGTAACTGTGTGTCTGTGCCATGCATTCTCTTCTTGAACTCACTAAGGTTGATGTGTCCAAGGTTGGTGTCTCCAACTTGCTTCCACTTCGAGTTCATCTTGGATTCTGGGGGAGAATCCTTATCTACTTGGAACTTCATTTGAACTTTTCGTGATGATCCGGCTCCTGAGGTCATCCAAATCTGCAAAAATTAAAGAAGATTAAGTTAAAACCTTCGTTTCAAGTGTAAATTTGGAGGTTTTAGCAGCTAAGTAAATTCTGATTTTTCAACTTTTTCCAACACTTGGCATTTCGAACAGGTTTTCAACACTTAGATGTTCTGAAAGATCTTGAAATAGAACCAAATTTGGGAACCTTGGGTCTGATTTTGATCAAAATCAGAGTAAGAATGAAAATCTAAGTCCAAAACTCGACTAAGTATGCATTAAAATCTAATTCAAAGGGCAGAAAATAAGAGAGAACGGAAGGAAATTTGTAATAGATTAATTCTCTCTCTAGAAATCTTGAAAAATCAGGTCAAGAAACCTGATAATCTGCCTCTGAAACCAATTTTCACCTTCAGAAAAGATAAGAAAGAAGAAAGACAGTTCAGTTTGTGATAGAAAATCTGAGGTTGCACTTGAAATACTGTGAAAATGTTCTTTAAAACTATCAAGATCTTCTTCAAAACTGCGTTGAACCCTTCAAAATCTTGTTGAAAACCTTCACAACCTGCATAAAACTTTTCAAAACCTCTCCAAAATCTTTCCCAAGTTCAAACTTCTTTGTCAATAAATGAGAGAATGAAAGGCTATTTGTATTAAAACCTTATAAGAAGTTTGAATTTTCAGTTTAGAAACATAGCAATTCTTCCCAAGTTCGAACTTGATTTGTTTCTAATTGTGCCTCAGTCTTCGAATTCCCAAAGAAAGTTTCCATTTTCAATTTTAGTTTATTAGTTGAAACCCTTTAGGAAAGTTCCCAATTTCAATTTTCAGTCCAAGCAGAAAGTTTCTAATTCGATTGTGAGTTCATGAATCGAACTCAATCTTCAATTTCTTCCAATTTGAAAACTTTCTAAAAGTGATTTCCTAGTTCGAATTTAGGCAAATATTCTTGACAGCCATGTAGATTTCATGAGAATCTTTCTTTCACTTCCAATTTAGTAAGTTTCTCAAACATCTTGGGGTGGATTTGAAGAGATTCTTTTTCTTGTAACTTGGGCGGACTC
The DNA here is from genome assembly GCF_030272615.1 of Cryptomeria japonica. Classification (NCBI taxonomy): domain Eukaryota; kingdom Viridiplantae; phylum Streptophyta; class Pinopsida; order Cupressales; family Cupressaceae; genus Cryptomeria; species Cryptomeria japonica. The sequence continues at coordinate 342,823,718 of NC_081407.1, forward strand.
TATTGCTTTCATTCCAATTTGCAAGTGAGAGGGCGGACTTGGCAGGTTTCACTCCCTTTTGCAAGTGAGAAAGTGCTGTTGTAGGGCGGACTCCATGGAGCAGGTTTCCTTGTATGATCGGACTTCATGTGACTTACATCCTTTGCTTGTTATCACTACAGACTTCGAGGCGGACTTGCTTAACTCCTTGCACCTCCTTGCTTGTTATATCCTCAACTCTTGGGCGGACTTTTTAGGAAGTTTTGCACCATCTACATGGCGGACTTGAAGAAAGTTAATCCATGTGCACTCTAGACTTGGGCGGACTTGAAGACACTTCCTCCCTTAGCACACATCTCTTAGGCGGACTTTGCAAGGTTCATTCTCCATGCTGGGCGGACTTCATTGATACCTTGACCATATGAACACTAAGACTATCCTTGCTGGGCGGACTTGGAGAGGGTTGGTGTCCATTAAAACCATATTTGAAACCTTCATAACTTATCCAATTTTATTCGGATCATCTTGAAATTTTAAAATCATACAATCATCATACCCTTGAATTCCTCAAATTTAGGAACTTGGCTTTTTTGGACAAAATTTGAATTTTGGGTGGAATTCTTGATCATTTTCAATATAACTAAGAGTCACAAGTGCAAACCCTAGATCCCCTTTCCAAAAATAGAAAAAGAAAGGATCCCTAAAAAATAGGGAAAACTTTCTAAAAATAGCCACTTCGGGAATCATGCTTAAAGTGCCAAAAATGAAACTTCCTAAAAAATAGGAAAAAGCAATTTTTTTTTTCCAAAATAGAAAGTTGTCCAAATTGACCCAAATCAATTGCAATCTTTGTTCTTTGGACTTTCTAGGCACACTGACATCGTCTAGACCCTGATCTGATCATGGTTTGCACAAACTGACTTATGACTTTCCAAAACTCGGACCTTTCAAAACTGACAAAATTGATGCCGGGAAGGTTGCAAGGCTCTAACAAAACCCTAAAAAGCAAAAGCAAGGAGGATCCCCATTCTCAATGGGGTGATGTGTGAAAAAAAGGTCACAACAGGACCTTTCTAGAATGACCTGTATTGATTACAACCTTCTACAGTGATGCTCTGGCATCCAGTAAGAAAATGAAGTGTTTTACCATAGGTTGGCTTGGTTTTGCCCAGGGTGCACCCCGGCTGAAGGTCCCACAAGGTACCTAGGGGCAGACAGGCCATCCCAGGCCAGAACTAGGACTTGTTTCACATTTGTAGGGTAGGGGGACCTTTCTAGAATGAGCTGTATTGATTACAACCTTCTACAGTGATGCTCTGGCATCCAGTCAAACAGGATGTTTCCAATCTTGCATGAACATCCTTGCACTCTACTTCATTATTTGTTTTTGTGCTCAGATTATGAAATCGCCCTAGTAAGAAGTTACCTTTTGTATCTCTTAGATTATATCTAGCCTGCTGGTCCCGTGTTTGTCAAAGGTACCATCAAAATTAAGTTTATACCTTATAACTGGACCTTTCCATTTTCATTTCTGTTAGCATTATTCTTAACAATTATCCCTTGAACAGGAGGCCTTATAGATAACTTTGAAGCTTGAAATGCCCTTGATAATCACCACTGTTGAGCTATAGATAGTACAGCTTTGACGGTTACAACACAATGTAAGCTGAAACTTCCCTGCTGTAAACTGAAAGAATCACCAAGCCTAAGACTGACATCCTTGAGGTGTACGTAATGTAATACACTGGTTTGATGACACACAAACAACTAACAGACCTGCAGATTGAGGCTTCAAGGAGAGTGAAGCTTGTTGCAGAAAGGCCTATATCAGCTTGCTCAAAGAAATGCTTGAACTTTGACCTCATCGTTTGGTGACGTGGTGCATCTGTAAACTGAAACTCATCTGCTGCCAAAAAAAACGAGACAAAAACAATGCAAAATGACCCTTTTTTCAGGCAACATCTTCTTTAAAACTGTGGATGAGTTTTTGACAGAAACTGCTAGTTTTTGAGATTATCTCACTACATGACTTGCTTTACACTCAGCTGCAAGTTTCGCTAGTAATTGCTGATTTTTTCAACTATGGTCTCAATTGGTAACTAAAATTGCATCAATTGCATACTTAGCTGCAGTTTGCTTGGACATGCTTATGATCTACAACAATAAAATTGCTGTGACCAGCAGCTACATGTGCAGGGTTCCATCCTCCTTAAAGATGGTAGTTTAGATGGGCTAGCTACCACCCAGCCCTTAACACTTTGGTTTCACTGCCTGGTACCAAGAAAATAGAAAGCACTAGCTTTCTGCAGAAGAAACAATCTACAATTTTCTTGTTGATTTTTATGTGTCCCTTTAAAATTCACACATGTAGGCAATCTGAGTAGAAATCATATTTATCGGGCTCTCTCAACCCATCTCAAAATGGAGGCATCATGTACATATCAGATAGTGGCACATGCTCATTCCCATAATAAACTCACATAAGTGTAGAATCGAATACCTTGTGCATTATGCACCTTTGATTTGGTGGCCTGCTTCAGATACTGTGCACTCATATGCTACCCACCCCTGCATTGCTGCAACCAAGTAACCTTATTAAAAAGAATTAGATTTATAGCAGTTCCTTAGAGAGATCCCACCCAAAGAACCAACATTGATTTGGGGGTTTGCATCAGAATCTGTGCACCCATATGCTGTTCACACCTGTATATCTGCGACCTTGTAATCTTGTCAAAAAAGAAGTAAATTGAATGTAGTTCCTTAGAGAAATACCAGCCAAAGAATTAACATTGTGTTTATGGCTGTTTTGTTAATTGCCTTTTGTTGACAAATCTTATCTTCAAATTTTAAGAGAAGATAAACCAATCTATAATTAAGGCCTGTGTTTTGGTTCTGATTAGAGGTCATTCCTTTACATTCTTTGGGGAAACTATTTGTGGATATAAACATTGAGTGAATATGGTCTTTGATACATATTGATCTAAATTTCAGAGGATGACAAAGCTGAACAGAGCTTGATTAGGTAGGGGTCAACTGTCCCTGCTAGAAGGATCACAAAGAATATCTAATTTAAGCTGTTTAGTTTTGTAGAGCACATCTCTGCTATGAAAGAATGTCATGAAAACTTGAATATGCGTTCAGGTTATAATGACACTTTTTAAGCAACTCTAAATCTTTGCACCTTAAGTTTGCTATTATTTTACATTGTTACTGCTCGCTAAAGTTTTCTGCTTCAAAATGTCACTGGTTCAACAGGTAGAAGATTCCGTGTCCCTCATATTTGGCCCTTTAGAACGTCCAGCAGAACATCTGTGCAGGCTCAAGCTGAAACAAGTTCAAGTCAGTCTAATGATACCAGAGGAAACGGTACAATTTTCCCTGAGATAGACGATGAGGTTGATATACACATGTCAGAGGCAAGGGAGCAACTCTAAGTTGGCAGGTTGTCCTATCATGTTATGCTGGTATTTTGGATATTATGGGAGTTATGAACGTTTAATAGGATCCTAAAGAAAAAGGAATGCTAGTCTGATAAGATTCTGAACTGATTAATTAGTTTTTCTATTCAGACCAGTTTTCTGGCAAGAATAATGTTTTGTACAATTAATGTGAATAAGTTCTAAACTGAGGGATCTAGGAATAGTACATACATATGGGGTGCTAGGAAATATGTCGTAAATAATTTAGCTTTCTACTGCAAACAAGCAACATGTACTAGACAATTCTTTCTCTGTTTGAACTTAGCTCTGTAACAAACTTGGTGCTCCTCTATATGAAGCATGATGTACATTCTCAAGATTAAAGTAGGTTGCTAAAATTAACTGTATATAAAGTGAAGTGCAGATTTGAACAATGGTGTCAGTCCATTCTTCCAAAATTTATCTAACCCCATTTGTTGAAGCTATTTCTTTTCATACCTGATCTTTATGTGATGTTTCTGCTGTAAGAGCATGATGCTAGCCTTACCTGCTCAGGTTAACTGTTTTGAAGATAAAGCAAAGCATACATCTGAAGAAGAGTGTTTACCATTTGTATTATCTGTTGTAAACTAAAAGATGGCCTAAAGTTTAAAATATAGCCTATTCAATATTTACCACTGAAGGCCAATCTCTTGAAAATGCATCAAAGCGAATGTTTCAATAGAAACTGGATAGCGAATTCTAATGAGCTGAGAATTCAAATGCTCTTCACAGCTCTTAAATAGTTAAATATGTTCGCAGCTTATCTTAATAGGAATTCGATCCACCAAATGTTACGTGATGTCTTTACTGTCAGTCATACATTGTTGAATAGCTGATGACAATCTGGCTGGTGTAAGGGGTCTGACACTTAATTTGAGGATCTCATGTACAGATTGTGAATTTTTTTGTTATGAATTACTCATGGCTTATGACAATAATTGTCATTTATCTTTTACAGTTGTGTTTTTGTATTTTTTTGTACGATTCATTTGTGTATGTAATGTTTGTGACCCAGCATTAGCTATGACTTGTATTGATTGCTAATTAGTGGACCCAGTCAGATGCTGACTACTTCACGAAAACTGAGAATACCCTTAGGTTAATAATTTGGAATGAAGTTCTTATGTAAAAAATGAATGTCCGGGACTTCTTTCTAGTGTTGAACAGTTATGGATTGTATCTGGAACCTCCCAGGTGTAGGATAGAGATTTAGCACTGAACTATTGGACCAGCTATGATCTCAAATATGAGACCTCCTAAGTGCGCTTTAGGTGCTCTAGCACTGACCACTGCTCCTTTTAGTTCAAAATTTGATCGCGTGTGCATAGTTTGTGCACCTCTTGTTTTGGAAACTATTATTGGTATCCATCTTTCAAAACTCTTATAAATTGGAGCCTTGGATGGTGGTAAGACATTTTATTGTTGATTTCGTTGAGAGTTCATACGTGTTGTTAGATTGGAGACAAAAGACAAGTGGATAGAGTTTGCTACTTTATAATTTTTGTTTATAGTTGACCTTTCTTTTTTGGTGGAGCTTTTGTTTGCAAGGGTTTTTTCATGTAAATCTTGTATAATGTGTTGTTCTTATGCTGTTTGCTGATTTTTTTTTTTTTGTTGATTTTAAATTTCAAATTTATCAATGACATTCTACAATTAAATACAATTAATTGAATTCTATTTCAAATAAGAAGTACACTTAACTTTAGATTTGTACATTTAGTTTCAGATTTTCATATTGTAATAGTTTATCTTTCTTATCCCAACATTTGACATCAAAGTTTGATCACTTTTAGTCCTTGTGGTTGGAAAGATATTTTTTTTTTTGGTTACAATAGGAGTTTTGGTTAATTTTGTTTTACAAATTTTTGTGGCAGCCATGGTTGGATTTATATTATGGCTAAATGTTCAGAAATTCAATGGATCTAATTATGAATTGTGAAAGTTGAAGATGGAGGATCTTTTGGAAGAGCAAGATCAATGAATAGTGACAACGAAAGAATCTAATCGTGAAAGTATTGCCCAAGACTTTAGAGACAAGATAGATAAGAAAGCATGAAGAACAATATAATATTTTGTTGACTAATATTTTAAATGCATTAAAAGAGCCTACTATTTATGGCCTATGAAAATGGACGAGTGAAATTTATCAATTTAAAAGGCTTGTGAATACATTATACTTTACAAAAAATGTTTTTTGTGGAAATGAAGGAAGGTGAATTGATAGTTGAGCATTTAAATTCATTTAATTTAATTTTGACAACAATGAATAGAGTGAAAATGGATAGTGACAATAAAGGAACCAAACACAAAAACATCAAGAGAAGAAAAATACAACATTGTTGAGGTCAGGAAAGTGGACCATTGCACGAAATTTGTTTGTTGTTTAGATTGGAAAAATAGGTGGTAAAGTTTGGAGTAGTCATCAATTAACATAGAAATGCAAGAGATGAATAATTTGAAATTGGATAGTGAAAAAATGAAATTCAATAAAAATTTAAAGTCCTCCAAATTGTAATTTATGCTAAAGATAATTTGTTTAAGTTTTAATTTGCTTTGCTACAATTTTGCTAACCTACCAAGGTATTGGTAAATTGTTTTGCACCAATTAGTATCAAAGCAAGTTCGTTCATGTTGAGAGAAAGACTTGCATGTAGCCAATATGGGATATACAGGATGGGGTTGAAGAGAAAGAGGACCCAAGGGTGTGGAGCTTGAACTTGCAGAGGCTATTAGAGGTCTTATAGTGCAAATGGATGCAATGGAGGGCTCAGAGAAGAGGAGCCCATATCGAGGATGTTAGTGAAGAAGAGGAATAACAGTTGAAGGAGGAGATCAAGGAAATCACCATAGACTTGATCCATGAAAGGAGAGGTTCATCACGACTATCACTCGGATAAACTCTAAGCCCCGATTTGATCCTCCAAAATTCAAAGGTGGTTTGAATGCTGAAGAATTGTTGGATTGGATTAGTAAAATAGACAAATATTTTAAGTATGAAAACACAAAAGAAGATCAGAAGGTTATGTTTGCACACACCAAATTGAAGGGGCATGCATCCTTATGGTGGGATCACCTGCAAATAGATAGGCAACGAAGAGGGAAGGATAAAATTAGATCATGGGATCAAATGACCATAGAAATTAAATTGAAGTTTTTGTCGACAAACTATCAAAGTAGTTTCTTCAGAAAACTCCAAAATTTGAAGCAAAAGGAGAGGAGCATTGAGGGGTACACCAACGAGTTTTACTAGTTAAGCATAAGAGCTAGTCATGTAGAAGATGATATTGAGAAAGTTTCAAGATATCTAAATGTTTGTGCACATCACAATCTAAGATGAAATAAGTTTGATCAATATGCTCAGCGTAGAGGAAGCATATCAATATGCTTTGAAGGTGGAAGAAAAATTCAATAGAAGACAACAAAATAACTTTTGAGGTAGAGGTAGATGTTCACATGGAAGAGAATAGTCCAACAATGATAGAGGTAACCAATATGAGCAAGAGGAAGAAGACACATCTCATACAAGTGCGTTGGAAGGCAAAGGAAAAGAAGACTTCCCTAGAGGAAGAGGGTCATTTGGAAGAGGTCGAGGGAGAGGTTTCAATTATGCATGTTTCCAATGTGGGGAAACAAGACATTAGGCATTTGAATGTCCACAAATCCAATATGGAGGAAAAGGAAAAGAGGAACGAGTGCATGTAGCACAAGCTGAATGAAAAAGAGAATTTACCAAAGCATGGAGAAGACTCCAAACAAGGAAAGTCATTAATGATGCAAAGAATTTTGATAATTTCAGATAAAGAGAAATTGGAACCAAGTCAAAGAAGAGGCCTTATACCAAAGAAGGTATACAGTGAATGGGAAATGTTGCCAAGTCATTGTGGATAGTGGTATCATTAATAACATAGTCTCTGAAGAGATGGTAAATAAGTTGAAATTGAAAAGAATCCAACACCCCAACTCATACCAAGCTTCATGGTTTGCAAAAGGAGCATCATTTGATGGTGAATGAGCAATGTTTGGTAAGTTTTCAGATTGACATTTATAAATATGATATTATGTGTGACATGATGCCACTAGATGAATGTCATTTACTTTTGGGTAGGCCATGGCAATTTGATAGGCAAGCTATTCATAATGGTGAATTGAACACACACAATACAAAATGATGGATATGAATACTTTTTGAATTTGTTGAAGAATAGGGACAAAGAAAATAAAGATAAATTGAAGGCGTGTTTGGTTTTTGGAAAGACATTTATAAAAGAGTTAGAGGAAGATGAATGTTTTACAATTGTTCCAAACCTTGCAATAGTTGAGACAATGAAGGAAGATGAAAATCAACACATGGGTGAAGTTGAATCTCATAATTTCTCTCATTATTATTTATTTGTAAATGAAATTTGTGCAAATGGTTAAGGATAATTAAGATGAAATTGCAACCATTGTTGAGAACCCTATGGAGGAAGTACAAATATTGGAAAGTGCAATGGAAAGTGCGAAGAACATTTTAGTAGTGACAAAGAAAGAGGTTGCAACAATGGAGGAGAACGAGGTAATGTTTGAATTTTTTGAATTTTGTAATGATGAAGTAAATGTCGATTTGCATACAAATGAGGAAGTAGAAAAGTGTGAAAAAGAGGAAGAAATGGACGTGGAAGGGGAAGAGGTAAATGAAGTTGATGTTGGTTTATCTTTTACTGAAGTGGTGAGAAGAAAAGAAGATTGGAAAATTAAAAATTGTAAAATGGTGAAGAAAGATGAGATGGAAATCTTTAATTTTCATGAAATTGATTATATCCATTTGCATATCATAGAATTTGAACAGGATGAAACATTTTGGTGGAGGAGGTCAAACAATAGTGTGCATAGATTCACAAAAAAAAGTCAAGAAAACATTTGGCAGAAGAAAAGAGATTGTACTTGTCAAGTGTTGGAAGAGGAGGAAGTATTTCTAGTGGTGGAGTTCACTATAGATTGTTTTAAAATTAAACGAGTGATTTGATCACTCAAGTTTATTTTGTGAGCTATGGTCACAAATTTTTGTACTCATGGTGTTTAAGGAGTTTAGAGTTACAACTAAAGGATAAAGAAACGAGAGAGGTAGTGTATTTTGAATTATACAAAGAAGATGCACATTTGGAAGAACAAAATGATGGAATAGAGAATGTAGAGGAAGAAGAGAATTTAAGTGAAATTTATAAATGCGATGATCTTAAAGAGATAGAAGAACAAGGAGAATCATTTTCTCTACCTTTGAAAAGGTGCATAATACAACATCTAATCTCATTGACATGTATAGCCCATCAAATTTGTGTTGTGTATTGCTAAGTATTGATGATGAACTTATATCCTATAAGGAAGCTATTCTTTCAAATGATAGCAAGTCTTGGTAGTAAGTCATGTAGGAGTTGATGACTTCATACTTGTGTGACACATAAGATATTGAATGTTTACCCAAAGAAAGGAAATCCATTAATTGAAAATAGGTCTATAAGAAGATTTTGGGAGCAACTGGTTCATTATAGAGGTACAAGATTAGATTGGTGGTCAAGGGTTGCTCTTAAAGAAAGAAAGTTGATTTTGGTGAAATATTTTCTCTTTATACTAGATTATTCTTTATTATATTTCTTTTATTTATAGCTACTACATATGATTTGAAATGGAACAAATGGATCTTAAAATTGTTTTTTTGCATAGGGATTTGGAAAACGACATTTATTTACAATTCAATGATCTTGTGGTACTAGGGAAGAAACACTTGGTTTGCAAATTAAAATGATTTAGTTATGATTTGAAAAATCATCCTAGATGTGGTGTAATTTTTTTGACTCATTTTGTTGAATTTGAGTTTTGTATGAAGCGAGGAGGACCACTCTATTTACATTTGATGTTTCTATGTTAATATTTGGATTATTACTTTGTATGTGGATGCCATGTTTTTCAACAACATCAAGAGTATGATTAGCAAGTTGAAAGCTACACTTTCAGGCACATTTGAGATGAAAGATTTAGAGACAACAATATAGATATTTGGCATGCAAATTGTCACGCCCCCGCTATGAGCCCAAGAGGGACTAAAACAACAAAAACAATGAAAATGCAAATAACTTTTTTTTAAATAAAGGATTACATTACATATGCAAGAGAGATACATACAACAAGATAAATGATGATACACATTAAACAACTAGCAACCGTCTTCAAGGCCCCATAATGATGCAACACAAGGTTGAACATCATCCAATATATCCAACAAGCTCTGCTATACAAATTACAACAGAGGTCATTTACATAGGTACAAGATTCTCGTTACATTTATGAAGAATATACATATGAACTTCAATACATTACAATGGATCCTCAATATACAAATCTCCAAGAGTCCCATGAAGGGAAGAATACATGAATCCGATACAACAATAACAGTCTTCAGTCTTCTGATAAGCCTCCTCGATCATGAAGCAAGACGAGCCAAAACCCTATGGGTGCGAATAACACTCCACCCAACCATGTGGTACCATAAGGTCCACCCCTCATGCTAGGAGGTATCATCCAGACCCACAAGACAGAACCAAGCATACAAGGATACCAACATGACTCACAAGAGCACCATTTAAGACTATACTCATAAGAGGATTCCATGAACCAGAATACACAAAGGGTTCACAGCAGAAGCATCACAAGAGTCACAAACGTTAAACCACTTACTTCCAGAGGCTAAAACAATCCACAAGAGAAAACATAACATAAGTTACCACTAGGCAGCAATAGGGAAGAGTGTCATCACTCAATTGTCATGAGTTACCCTGGTAGGTCTTCACTAGGTCCCCGACCCCCATACTGGGTTATCCCGGTGACCTCTCCCAACCCCCGATTCCCATACATACACTAGTGGACCACACCAACCTTTCGTGGAGACAAGATTAGTGGAAGCCATTCCAGGCCCTTCTCTACTTACCCCAAACCTATACGAGCATTTGCGGGCAAAATAGGTAACACAAAATTATCTTTATTATTGTGAACTAATTACCCTCTCAAGTTCATTAATTAGGTTATCACTTGACTACAAAACTTCCATTGAGTTACCTAGGCGACCACTTTGGGTCCCGACCCCCAATGGAAGCCACTCCCCCTTGACTTGCACCTAGGAATCAAATTAAATCTCAAGGCCATGACACCCAAAAACATGAGGTGACAAGATTCCAACCATAGCAAGGCTTAGCCCACTTGCTAGAAAATGATAACTATCTAGTTGGTTCAATAGATCTGATTTATTTGCCATTTCACATATGATTACATTACTTTTCACTTTTATTTATCATAATCATGTGCTGGATAATGGATTCTTTCACTTCACATTGCTTCTTTTCATTCATAGCACTTTGGCATATTGCATTTTTAGAATTTACAAATTGCTTCCTATCAGTCAATTAAATTTTAAAACTTTTATCCATGATGCATGTTGTTTTATGGGGATATTTTTAGGAAAATGCATTACATATGTTGATCACATTAAAGCTTTTGTAGATCCTAATCCTAGAGATGCTAATGGAAAACCTAAGACTTGTACCTCTCCAAGGGTATCTAATGTGAATGAAGAAAGAGCTAATACTCCTATCAATGATCTCTCTAATGGAGAGAAAGAATTTAAGAGCAACATTGCACCATCTTCTTGTCATACACATACCCTAGAGCAAGGGGCCAAGATCAAAATATTGGAGTTTCAATCTCTCTAGAACCCCCTTATTCTCTTAGAGCCTATCTTAATCATCAAAACAACTATAGAGAAGATGATGTTATGCATTTCATTCATGATCTATCTCCTCACATCACATTAAGTAAAGACAATGCCTTAGATGATAAGGATCTTCCTTCTCAACCTATCTAAGAGGATATGCATGATGATACAAAGGAAAATCTCCCTACACAAGGTATTCCTTCTTCATCTACTTTTCCCTTTGCTCCTTCTAAATACACTTACACTGCAAATTCTAAAGAGATCCATTATAATGTTCCTCCTCCTTCTCAATTATGAAATTACTATATAACATAATATCAAAACAAGGTTTTAGAGGACAAGGACTTGGAAATTTTGAACAAGGAATTAGAGTCCATGCTATAAATCCTCCTACACAAACTAGTATTGAAGGTCTAGGTGATTATCATGATCCACCTATGGATGATCTCCTTAGAATTCAAAACTTTAAGGATTATCTTGCAAGACATAAGACTTATCATCCATCTAAGGGTGCTTCTTCTTCAGACACTCCTTTTTGTTCATATCATCAAACCCATGACCATCATGCTAATCATTGTTCGGATTTTCATAAAAGTATGCAAGAACTAGTTGATAATAGAACTATTAAAATCATAGCTAACAATCCATCTTCTTTGAACAATCCTTGTCCTACATCACAAGAAACAAGACCTACTCATATTAATAACCAAGATAAATTAGCCATTATAATATTTTGGAGATTGAAGTATGATAAAAATGTTGTCTTTCCTTTCATTAAAATTAATCACAATTCTAAGCATAAGGAAGGTATTGAACATTGTCTTTTTCATCGTAGTTAATCTCATTCTCTTGGAAAATCTAAATCATTTAAAACATTTGTTGAAGACCAATATGATAGGGCTCACATAGCTCTTACAACTGACCTTACATTCTTTCTTGGTGAAGAGGTGGTGCCTTAGCACTCCATTTACCCTCCATGTTGCTCCTTACCCTACGACACAAGTGGTTAACTTCATTGGGAGCTCTTTGCCATAAGGGGTGATGTTATTTCAATTATAAGGAAGCAACATAATTCCTTCTTGCCTCTATACTTAGGGGCCAAGAATCTTATCCTATCTATTCTCTCTATCTATGGTTTCACTATTCCCTTTATGGGTTGTATTTTTCATACTTTGATGTCCTTTCTTGCATGGAATGGTGTGTCTCTTATGATTTATCTCTCCTTAGGGGAGTTTGTGATCCTTCATTCTAATTCTCTCTTCTTCTCTTTGAAGATTTCCTCTTCTTTAGAGTTGCATTTTAAATATATCAATGCCTTTTCTTTCATTTAATATTCCTTCATGTGAGTATATTGTGCATTTTCTTATGTCTAATCTCTCCTTAGAGGTTGTGTAATTATTCTCATTGTCCCTACGATTGGGGGGTATTGATCTCTCTCCTATTCTTTCTAAGGATCCACTTTTCCTTTGTTGAGTGGTGTTTGCTTATGATTTGATGCCATTCCTTGTGTGAATTTGTCGTTTTCTCAAGGATTCTCTCTTATGCAAGAGGTGTGTATCCTTTACCACAACCTCTTTTTCACTTGGCAATGTGTATCTATTCTAAACTTACCCCTCACATTAGGTCAAAAGTGTGTCATCCTTCATCAAGAATCCCTTTTCATCTAGCAATAGGAGGAAGGTATGCATTCTTGTTCTTGTTCCCTTCTTTTGGTAGAAGATTTTCTATTTGCTCAAGGAACTCCTCTTGGAGGTAGATGTCTTTTGAGCAAAGATATCTTCTCCTCCAAGGATCCTCTTTACACTTGTTGCAAGTTATCTATTTTTTAACTATCTTATCCTTGCTTGTAAGAGTATTCCCTCTTTAGCTTGGATTGATGAACATTGTTGCCTAAAGGATATCTCCTTGGTGTTGAAGGTTGGTATCCTTGTTTCTAGCTTACTTAAGACATCAACATACGGATACGTTGATATCTTGGGGGGGGGGTCGAGGGGGGGGGGGGGGCATGTATATCGCCCTCTTTGTACTATATTTGTAGTATATTTTTGCAATGTCTTAAATGGGATGTTCATTCTCAAAACCAAAGAAAACAAACTCTTACACAAGATGCTTCATGCCCAAAACCAGACATAATATTGATATATGTCTTAGACGAGGTGCACATTCTTGAAACCAGAGCAAACAAACTCTTACATGGGATGTCCTCAAAACTAGGAGTATATTTGTCTTAAACAGGGTTACACATTATTGAAACCGAAGCAAACAAACTCTTACACGAGATGTTCCTGAAACCAAATACCCATTTGCATTTGCATTTCATGTCTTACAGAGGTTGTTGCATGCTCGAAACCAGAGGAAATAAACTCGTATATGAGATGCTTAACACCTGAAACCAGACATCACTTGCACACACGCACGAGGGTGAGTGGAACTAGAAAAACACATCTAGACTATTCCTACTCTCCTCCCCAACATGGGTCACCTATAAAAACACATATAGAATGTGTATCCATGCTTTCTCTCTTCCTTCTCATGAGCTCATATCTTTTCTATGTGTAGTTCATGGATGATGCACGTTCTTGCTTTTATATGTGATCACTTGTGTTCTTGAGATGACATTTTTCAAGAATGATATTAGTGGTTGAGACATTTTGATATCGAGGTCTCTTCAAGTAGTTGACTTGAGGTCTTTTTTTTTTTTTTTTTTTTTTTTTATAAGCTTTTGTGTGTGGTGTGTCTTTTGTTATTTGCTTTTATTTGTCTTTGTTTGCCTTTTTGTTTTTAATTTTATTTTGCATGCCCCATATGTTTGAGTGAGTTAAGATCATAATATTGGAGGCTTGGTTCCTCGAAATTAGTGATGTCTTATACTTCTTGTGATTGTGCTCCTAATTGCTCATCTCTTTCATCTACTTTATCGTGAGTATTTGCATAGGCTCATACTCCCGTTAAAGTGGGGGTTAAATGTAGCATTGTAAATTGTCACTAGGCCAATTTAAACCTTGTGTTTGTGCCCCGACTTTAGTGTGTCCTATCCTCATCTCCTATTAAGGTTTGTTTTGTGCCCAATCTCTATTTGTGATGCCATGTACTCTCACTAATGGATTTCCTGGAGGGGTGTCCTTCTCCCTGGGGCTTAATGGTGGTCCCTTTCTAAGAAGGACCAAGGTGCCCATGCCCTGGTCCTAGGACTAGAGCACCCTCACCTTGGTCCCTCTTAGTTGGGCCCTATTTTGAAATGGGACAAGGGTCTTATCTCTCCGGTGGGAATTGAACTTTGTGGCTCCACATGATCGTTGGAGGTTGACCTAATCAGTAAATGACCTAGATACCCATATATAAAGACATTTGATCAACCTAATTTCAAATATGTATCAATTAAAAAAAGACTCCAAGATATTGATCCTTAAGTATCTTTGCATCCGTGAAGCATTCATCATCAAGTTTTTTTAGAGATCTCAAAGGCTGCATATTCTTTGTTCAACCATTGTGGAGCAAAATTACATCATTCATATGCAATAATGTGTCTATGATTAGGGTTTTTTCATGTTCATGTCATTTCATACAACATATGTGATTACATTCAAGAAGCAAAACATCAATATCAATAATTACAGATCCGAGGTATATCTTTCGATCATTTATTTTAGTATTTGAATTTATTGAAGGTTAATTCCTAAATCGGGGTTTGACTTAGGCAAAACCCTATTCCCAACAATTTCCCTCTTCTTTCTATGTGTAGGAAACATGTACACAGCTGTAATTTTTAGGATCAATATTATTCATAGAGACGAATGGGTTTCACTTTAGACGATAAAAAGTGTGGAGGACTAGAGCGACCGAAACTCCAGTCCCAACAATCTAGGTCGACCTTTTGGGAATAGATTTGAATATTCACATATTGCTCAAATTCAGGTTTATGGCTCCATTTGATGACTACAGCTCACTGTTTATGCATAATTGCTTCAGTATTAGCACATTTACCCTAATTTCAATATTTTCAGATTTCAACTTAAAAGAGGAAATCAAACTCCAACCAATGAATCTAACTAGAATTCTCAACCCTATCCTTATTGATTTGAGGCTAGATCTATTGGATTCACCCCTCTTTAATGTAATTGGTCCATTTAATGCTGAAAACCCTAAATTTTCACCACATTACAATGTTGTTTCATGATGACATTTTTAAGAACAAGCATTACATGTATAGATCACATAAAAGCTTTCGTAGATAATGATAATCCTAGAGATAGCATTGAAAAAGCTAACACTTGTACCTCTCCTAGGGTATCTAATGTGAATGAGGAAAGAGTCAATACTCCTATCAATGATCTCTCCACTAGAGAGAAAGCATTGAAGAGGAACATAACACCATCGTCTTCTCATATGAATACTCTAGTGCAAGGGGGGTGAGATCAAAATGTTGGTGTATCAATCTCTTTAGAGCCTCCTTATTGTTTACCGCTACAATTGGTAAATTAAATACAAAAAATAATAATGTACATGACAATGCATACTAGACATGACAGTAAAATATATCTTTATTTTCACATGAAATTATTACAGAGAAGAAGACCAAAGATGGTCGGCCAAGGATTACAATAGATCCAACTATCCCGCACTACTTTACTTGGGGGTACACAACATATTTAAAAGGACCCAATGGTTGTTGAGAGGTACACAACCGTCGACCAACATACACCTAACTTCCCAAGAGTGACAGCCTGCTTAATACAATTAATTAATACATTGTTGGATGACAAATATTATCAAATATAACCATAGGCATTTTATGCTAGCTACATTATCCCCCTAAAAGAAAAATTTGTCTTCCAGATGACAAGTAATATTCAAGTAATATCTGGAAAGACTAATGACAATAGTGTAGGCAATGAAGTGTACTGGTCAACCCTAACTTGTAGTGAATTTGCCAAATAAAATGG
The DNA here is from genome assembly GCF_030272615.1 of Cryptomeria japonica. Classification (NCBI taxonomy): domain Eukaryota; kingdom Viridiplantae; phylum Streptophyta; class Pinopsida; order Cupressales; family Cupressaceae; genus Cryptomeria; species Cryptomeria japonica. The sequence continues at coordinate 342,839,842 of NC_081407.1, forward strand.
GGGTTTGGGGCCAACACCACCAACGAGTTCAAGGGTCACGCCCCTTGCGGGGTCGAGGGGCAGTGCCCCTCACGGGTTCCAGGGGTTCCGTGTAGCCAGACGATGGCAGTGCTACTCCACTAGGTTGCATGCTTATCACTATGTTGTGGCTTGTGTTGTACCTGCAATGCCCTCCCTGAATCCTGTCTATCAAATGTAATTTCCATCCCGTCATGGGGCTTCATATCACTAGATGAAATTTCAAATCCGCTAGGACCACTAGATGACAGTTCCATTCCACCGGGACTGCCAGATGGCAATTCCACTCCGTCAACTCTGCCAGGACGGCTAGATGGCAATTCCACTCTGCCAACTCCACCAGGACCGCTAGATGGTAGTTCCATTTCGCCAACTCCGAGAGATGGTAGGTCCACTCCACCATGTCCACTAGGGCCACCACAACCACCAAATGACAGGTCCACTCCGCCATGTCCGCTAGGACAACCAACTTCGTCATGTCTGCCAGACGATGATAGCTTTGGAATGTTCTCCACCCGAACACCCAATGTCTCTAGTAACCATGAATCAATTGTTTCTTCTTGTTCATCTGTACGTCTCGTGGGGTTGAAGCGCATTAAGGTGACTCCTATCCTGGGTGTCATCCTAGATGGTGGAAATGCCTCTACGTCAATCACATACTTGCAGCTTTCGTTCTCGATGGAGAGTGTATTTCTCTTCTTGTTATGATTTCCCTTGGCCATAATCAGCCAACCCCTTCCAAGGAGAGTGTTGTACACTTTCCTCTCCAATGGGATGACCACGAAGTCAAGAAACAAGTGTTGTGTGCCAACCACAACCTTTTGTGCCATAAGCGTTCCAAGGGGCTTGATATCGTGTTGGTATGCACCAACAAGGTGGAATGTTGGTGGCCAGAGGGTTGGTTTGCCCAGACCCCTCCATGTCTCCTCTGGCAGTACGTTCACCCTGAAGTTGTCCTCCATGATTGTGTTCGTCAACTTCTATCCCATTATATCCATTTCCACCATGGTCAGCTTCTGATCGATACTCACAGTGAGCAACATGGGGTCTATGGCAGACGTGCTAGGTGGTTTTGTCATGGGGTCCATGCCAGATGGTTTTGTTGCCATCGAAGGTTGTTCTTGGTTGACGGTGTTGTCACCAACCACATTTGTAAGATCCAACCTCAATTGGGGCATTGTTTGCAAAAGATTAGATACCTGTACAGGTATGGTGACTTGCAACGTCTATTTGATTATGGTTTTTTTGGACCCTAATCGAAGTGGAGTACTGATAACGTTATGTGAGGCTCGTCATTCCTCTGCCATTACCCGTTCAACATCAACCTTTGCCTATTGGAGTCTTTCCTTCTCCATACGGGGATCGAGGGTACATGCTTTTTGGCTTTGTAACCTCGTGATTGCGAGTATCTCCTCGTCTGGTGCTTTGATGTCCAACATATTTACCCCTTCCTGTTTTGGACAATTGGTGTCTTCATGGTCACCTGTTCCACACCATTTGCACAATAATTGTACGTTGTCTTTCTTGTTCTGAAAAATCTCTGGCAAAGTGTCGCCATTCACTACATTATCGACATTGTATGATAGGATGTCATATGGAGTCGTACTATGTTTGGTTTCACCCTCGTTGATTTCCATAACCGCTTGGCGATACATTTTGTGATTTCGATGGGCTGGAATCTCCCTGTGTGAAGAGTACTTGTGTACTTCTTATCTTCAAATTGTATGGGCACTCCTTGATTGAATGCCCCAACACTTGGCAAATTTCACAAGATATATTTCTAGGACAATTACCTTTAGTGCGCCCCTCCCTTTTGCACTCAATACACCATAGTTCATTACCTTCTTTGTTGGTTCCTTTCTCTATCTTCAATTCTTTCACCATTCTCAACATATTTCGTCAAAGGGCTCGTATGGTTTTGGATTCTTTGTCATTACTACCTTCGGTGCTCTCATCATCGTCGACCTTCCTATTCTCTTGGGAGGAGGTTTTGTTTTTACTCTCAATGTCCATCGCCTAATTGTAAGCATCAACATATGAGAAAGGAGGCACTACTTTCATCTTCTTGTGCAATGAGGGTATCGGTCCCTTCGTGAACTGCCTCTTCTTCAACCCGTCGGCTAGTTGGTTCTCCATCTTGTTCAGTAGTTCTTTGAGCCTACAGTTGTAAGCGTGTACACTCTTATTTTTCCCTTGCTTGGTATTATAGATTTCAACCATGATCTCATTATCATCCCTCAGGGGTTTGAATTCCTCCTCGAAGGCCTTCTTCAGATTATTCCATCTTGTATTGTACTGGGCGTCGAGGTCGGTATACTAATTGATTGCCATCCCTCGAAGGGTGGACGGAAACGGCTTCAACCAGTAATCCTGGTCATCTTGGCCATTTGACTTTGAAATGGTTATACATGTTTTCGAATGTCGTACGTGGTCCTCTGATCCATCCCTGTGAACTTCAGCATTTTATGCTTCTCCAGGGTGTTCACCATTGTTTTCACTCATAAGGTATCATGTGTATTCGCCTCAAGTGTTAGAACTGAGTGGGCTATTTCGACCGTTACATTTCAGTGGTTTTGCTGCACTCTCGGCCACATAGGCATTCTCTACACATCCACCTTCGACGTCCCCAACACTCATGTACTTCCATGTGTGCCGAACCTGGGTGGACTGTTCTGGCCACTATGTTTCGGTGCTTTCCTTGTACTCTCGGCCACACGCACATCTTCTACACTATTGGGAAAATGGTGTCTCAACCTTGCAGTTACATGAGGTTACTATTTATAGTAAATTTTCATTTGAGCACGGAATGATGCGAAATTATTTCCAAAGCTTCTGGTTGGCTAGATAAGCATTCTGGTAAAGTTACATCGCAAGATCACAACTAGTTTTGAAGATATTAAATTTTCCACTTTGGAGGGGTCCAATGAAAGGTTTAAATTTGATTTTGAGGACTTTAGAGGACCTAAAACACCCTAAAAAGTGGGCATAAATAGCATAGAGGTTTATGAGGCAATAGAGTACTTCACAAGCTTTCCGACGCTTCAAATGGTTCGCCAATAGGACACACGGTTCTCAAGTTATGGCCCCTCCAAGTTTGTACTCCTGAAATAGGAAATATAAAATACATTGGACACATAAATGAGTTATAAAAAGGGAGAGACGCATCATAGGGCATCTAGAAGGGAGATAAGGTCGGCTAAACCTTATTGGGTGGTTTTAGCCCATGGTTTTGTAATACCGTTTGATGGTTTCTTGTATTGTATCTCCTATATGAGGTGCGTGAGATATAAGTTGTGTGTAAGTGTCTTATAGCTATTGAGTTACCTTTGAATCTCTGATTAGTGGTACTCCTACGAAGAGCTTTCTCTGCAAGTATATTGTAATCTATTTTGATTGTGATAATATATTGGGCGGCTTTTGGAGTGTGGGGTTTTTCTCCCAAAAGGGTTTTCCCTATGTAAATTATTATGTTATGGTTTGAATGTTATTATATCTATTTCTGTTTTTTGTAACTGTTGTGACGATCTGTAAAAGTTTTTGCATTACCCTCCTCTCAAGGTTAGTGTAGGAAGTTGTTCCACTACTTAACTTCCTTACAAGTGGTATCAGAGCTTGATCACCTTTGGTTTCAATTGTGGGTTGTTGGATTTTTTGAACTAATCTAGATTTGAGTGGGAGCTTTTGCAGAAGACACTTTTTGATCTTGTTGCAGGAATTTTCAGATGGCAAGTTCATTAGGGAAAATAGAGGTGGAGAAATTTAATGGAACAAATTTTGAGATATGGAAGCTGAATATAGAAGATCTACTAATAGATCGAGATCTATGGGATGTTGTTGATGCGAATGTCCAAAGGCCCTTAGATCCTACTACGGTGGCTCAGTATGATGTTATGGACCGAAAAGCCAAGGGTCTAATCAGACTGTGCTTGACAGACTCTATTCTGATAAATGTCCATGAAGAAAACACTGCAAAGAAGCTATGGACTAAGCTTGGTGAAATGTATCAAGTGAAATATTTATTAAAATCAAATTTTCTTGAGGAAGAAATTGTGTTCCTTGAAGATGGAAGAGGATGGACGATTTGCAGACCAGTTAGAAGCTTTCAATATGTTTGTGGCTGAATTAGCATCTGTCAATGTTAAGATGAATGAAGAGGAGAAATATCAGATCTTGCTTTGTTCTTTGTCTTATTCATGGGATTCTCTTGTGATGGCTATCGGTAGTACTTTTGTTGTTTTGAAGTCTGAAGATGTGGTGGGTGCCCTACTTGGTGAAGAGATGTGAAGGAAGGTATCCCACAGTTCAAAGGAAACCCTAACTGTTCGTGGAAGACCTAAGGAGAAAGGCAAGAAGAATGAGAAGGGTGATAAGTCCAAATCAAGAGGGATATCAAAATCTCCTAGAAAGTCCAAAGTAATTTGCTGGAATTGCGGCAAACTAGGTCAAATCCGTAAGGACTGCAAAGAAGAAAAGAAGAAGAAAAAGAAGAAGACTGATTCTGATTCTAAGTCTGAGAAGGAAGATGGTGATGCATTTATTGTAGCTTTGGTGACTCATGCAAGTAATGATGCCTGGTTAATTGAATCAGGTGCGTACTTTCATATGGCTGCCAGTAGAGATTGGTTTTTCAGAATATGAAGTATTTAATGGAGGTAAGGTGTACTTGGGCGGTGATTCACATTTAAACATTATTGGTCAAGGCGAAGTTAGAATCAAGCTTTCTGGTGGTAGAATAAAAAGGATTAATGGTGTGCTACATATCCCTAGTTTAAAACAAAATCTGTTATCTGTGAGAAAATTGATAGATGCGCGTGTGCAAGTAGTCTTTTCTAAAGTAGGATGTTAGATGATTAAGGGTGCTATGGTAATTGCTAGAGGTGTCAGGTTAGACACTTTGTATAAGCTAGATGCATACACTATTGAGTGTAATAGCACTTCTGTAAAAAGTAAAACTATGGAAGATTTGAGGGTTTCACCTTCAGTAGATGGAAATGGATTTTGGGTACCTAAGGGTGCTCTTTCCTTTGAAGCAAAGTTACCTGCAAAGAAGACTATGCTATGGCACCAGAGGCTTGGTCACATTGGAGAAAAGGGTCTAAGGACCTTGAAAAATAAAAACCTTGTTGAAGGTTTGAATGATTGTAATCTTGAGTTTGATTTATACGAGCATTGCATTTATGGAAAAAAAAACCATGTTCAGTTTTACTCGAGTTCTCATAAAACTTATGGTGTTTTAGATCTTATTCATTCTGGTGTGTTTGGTCGTGTAGATGTTCCTTCAATTGGAAAATCCACATTTATGATTTTAGTAGAAGGACATGGGTATATTTTCTAAAGAGTAAATCTGAAGTTTTTAGTTGATTTAAATAATTTAAAGCAATGGTTGAGTTGTAAACTGAAAAGAAAATAAAACTTCGAGGACTGATAATGGCAGTGAATTTTTCTCTAATGATTTTGATAGATTTTTTAAAGACTGCAGCATAAATAGACAAAATACAACTCCATATTCTCCACAGCGGAATGGAGTTGTAGAAAGAATGAACAGGACACTGATGGAGAAGGGTAGGAGTATGCTAAGTGGTGCTGGTCTAGAGTAAAATTTTTGGGCTGAAGTTGTTGCCACTACTTGCTACTTGAATAACAGGTCTCCTACATCAGCTCTTGTTGATAAAGCGCCTATGGAAGCATGGTAGGGTCACAAGACTTCATTGAGACATCTTAGAGTTTTTGGTTGTGAGGCATATGCACATGTGCCAAAGGAGAAGTGGACAAAGTTGGATAACAAGGTTGTGAAATGTATCTTCATCAGGTATAGTTATGGTGTGAAAGGATACAAGCTTTGGGACCCTGTTGCACAAAAGGTAATTCATAGTAGAAGTGTTATTTTTAGAGAAATTAAGTCTCTTTCTGTTACATTGCAACCAAAATAGACTAAAAAGGAAGATGTGATTCAATTTCCTTCTACACCTGAAAGAGTTAAATCGAGACCCCTAGATAGGCAAGAAGTTGAGGAGAGCTCGTCTAGCTCTGAATCTTCAAAAGAGGAGGAAGAACCTCTAACTCAGCCTGTTCGAAGGTATACAAGACATAGACAACCACCTGAAAGGTATTCACTTGATGATTGGAGATGTATTTTTTCTTTGAATACTAATGTGGATGAACCGAAATCTGTATAAAAGGCATAAGGTATGAATGATGCAGAATCCTGGAAGATTGCTATGGAAGAAGAAATGACAGCTTTAAAAAAGAATGATACATAGGATCTTGTACCATTTCCTGAAGGACGAAAGCTTATTGGTTGCAAATGGGTGTTCAAAAAAAAGATTGGTTCAAATGGAAGCATTGAGAAGTATAAGGCAAAATTGGTTGCAAAAGGCTACTCTAAGGTTGAGGGAGTTGATTATGGTGAGATATTTTCTCCTGTTGCCAAAATGAGATCCATTAGATTTTTGCTTTCTATTGCCATTGCTTGTGATTTAGAGGTTGAGCAAATGGATGTGAAAACTGTTTTCCTTCATGGTGATTTGGAGGAGGATATTTATATGACACAATTGGAGCACTATGTGGTGAAAGGTAAAAGTAATTTGGTTTGTAAATGAAAGAAATCCTTGTATGGCCTCAAACAGAGTCCTAGGATGTGGTACCAGAAATTTGATACATATGTGTTGAGTTTGAGATTTGAGCGTTCTAAATCAGATCACTATATTTATTATAAATCTGATGGTGATCATTTCATGTACATTGCATTGTATGTTGATGATATGTTTTGGTAAAGGGAAAGGTATGATTTCAGAACTAAAGTCTCAACTTGCTGCTAAATTTGAAATGAAAGATCTTGGTGCAGTGAAACACATTCTTGGGATGGAAATTAGAAGAGATAGAGTGAATAGAAAGCTATGGCTAGGCTAAGGTAAGTATGTGAGTTCAATGTTACAGAGGTTCAACATGCATGATTGTAGACCGTTGTGTGTTCCTTTTACAGTTGGAACAGAATTATCTGTTGTAGATTGTCCTACATCCTCATCGAAAATGGAAGACATAAAGATAGTGCCTTACCAAAGTGCAGTTGGAAGTTTGATGTATGCTATGGTCTGTACTAGACCAAACATTGCCCAAGCAGTGGGAGTTCTGTCTAGATATATGTCTAATCCCGGTAGAGTTCATTGGATGCAGTCAAAAGAGTCTTCAGATATTTGAAGGGTACCTCAGAGTATTCTTTGTGTTATCATGGTAATTTAATTGGAGACGTGTTTTTCCTTGATATTCATGAATGTGGATTCAGACTGGGCAGGTGATATTGATGGCAGAAGATCCACCAGTGCTTATGTGTTTACTTTATTTGCTGGTGCAATTAGTTGGATGAGTAAGCGACATGTTGTGGTTGCTTTTTCTACTATTGAAGTAGAGTATATGGCAACTACTCATACTTTTAAAGAGGCCATTTGGCTTAAGAGACCGTGTTCATACATTATACTAAAACAAGGAGCCGTGACAGTCAGAGTGCAATCTGCCTAGCTAAGAACCCGATATTTTATGCCTGGACCAAGCACATTGATGTTCAATATCATTTTGTCAGAGATATGGTCGAAGATGGTAGGGTGAAGCTGGTTAAGGTAGAAACTTTGATGAATGTTGCAAATTCTTTAACTAAGGCAATGAGAAAAAAGAAGTTCAGTTGGTGCTCGAAGTTTATGGGCCTCATGTCCCGTAGCAATTGATTTATTGTGTTGATACTCCCTTTGCTCTTGCAAGGTGTTAGACAAATGGGAGATTTGTTGGGAAAATGGCATCTCAACCTTGCATTTACATGGGTTACTATTTATAGTAAGTTTTCATTTGAGCACGAAATGGTGCGAAATTCTCCCCAAAGCTTCTGGTTGGCTAGATAAGCATTCCAATAAAGTTACGTTGCAAGATCACAGCTAGTTTTGAAGATATCAAATTTTCCATTTTGGAGGGGTCCAATGAAAGGTTTAGATTTGATTTTGAGGACTTTAGAGGCTCCAAAACACCCTAAAAATTAGGTGTAAACAATGTAGCTATTTACGAGGTAATAGAGCACTTTGCGAGCTTTCCGACGCTTCAAATGGTTCGTCAATAGGACACAGGTTCTCAAGTTATGGCCTTCGGAAGTTTGTACACCTGAAATAGGAAATATAAAATACATCTAACACATAAATGGGCTGTAAAAAGGGAGGGACATGTCATAGGAGATCTAGAAGGGAGATAAGGTCGGCTACACCTTATTGGGTGGTTTTAGTCCATGGTTTTGTAATACCGTTTGACGGTTTCTTGTATTGTATCTCCTATATATGAGGTGCATGAGATAGAGGTTGTGTGTAAGAGTCTTATAGCTATTGAGTTACCTCTGAATATCTGATTAGTGGTACTCCTGCGAAGAACTTGCTTTGCAAGTATATTGTAATCTATTTTGATTGTAAAATAATATATTAGGCGGCTTTTGGAGTGTGGGGTTTTTCTCCCGAAAGGGTTTTCCCCACGTAAATTACTGTGTTATGGTTTGAATGTTATTATATCTATTTCTCTTTTCTATAACTGTTGTGATGATTTATAATTTTTTTTGCATTACCATCCTCTCAAGGTTAGTGTAGGAAGTTGTTCTGCTACTTGACTTCCTTACATACACATCCACCTCCAGCGTCCCAACACTTTGGGTACCTCTAGGCTCTGACTCGTCTTTGCGCTCCCTCCGGCCGAGGGTCGACAAATCACCTAATCGCTTGGTCTTGACCACCCTATGGCCTCTTCTCAATTTTAATGGGGTCTACAAGCATGAACCACTCAAGGTTGGCCCTATTTCTTTTAAGGCAATGACGCCAAAATGTTTACCACTACAACTCGTAAATTAAATACAGAAAATAATAATGTACATGACAATGCATACCAGACACGGTAGTAAAATATATATTTATTTGCGCATGAAATTATTATAGAGAAGAAGACCAGAGATGGTCGGCCAAGGATTACAATAGATCTGCCTATCCCATACTACTTTACTTCATGGTACACAACATATTTAAAAGGACTCGATGGTTGCCGAGAGGTAAACAACCGTCAACCAACCAATACCTAACTTCCTAAGAGTGACAACATGCTTAATACAATTAATTAATACATTGTCGGATGACAAATATTATTAAATATAACCATAGCCATTTTATGCCAACTACACTTATTCTCCTAGATATTATTTCAATCATCAACATATTTGTAGAGAAGATGATGTTATGCATTTTATTCATTATCTATCTCATCTTATAACATTAAGCAAAGATGAAGCCTTAGATGATAAGGACCCTCCTTCTCAACCAACCAAAAAGGATACGAGTAATTATAATAAAAAAGATAAATTCCTTACAAAGGATATCCCTTCTTCATCTAATAATCTCTTTGATCCCTTCATGTGTCCTTACACTACAAATTTTAAAGAAATTCATTATAATGACCCTTCTTCTTCATAATTAAAAAGTTCTTATATGAGTGGTTATAATATAATCTTAAAACAAGGCTATAGTGGACAAGGACTTGGAAAATATGAATAAGGAATAAAAGTACCAACAAACCCTCCTTCTCAAGATAGTACATAAGGTCTAGAACATCCTCATAATTCACCTATGGATGATCTCCTTAAAATTCAATAGTTTAAGGAGTATCTTGCAAGACATATAAATTATCGTCCATCTAAAGGTATTTCTTCCTCAAATAATCCTTTTTTCTCGTATCATCAATCTAATGATCATCATCCCAAAAAATGTCCTAATTTTCAAAATGGAATATAAGAACTCATTAATAATGGAACTATCAAAATCATAGAAAATAATCCTTCTCCTTCTAGCAAACCTTGTCCTACATCTCAAGAGACAAGACCTACTCTTGATAATCAAGGAAAGTTAGCCACAAGAATCTTTTGGATATTTAAATATGATAAGGTTGTGTTTCCTCCCATAAAATATAGTTATAAGAATCAAGAAGGTGATGAGATTTTTCCTTTTCATCATTGTCCGTCTCATTCTCTTGGAAATTGTAAAGCTCTCAAAGCATTTGTTCAAGAACAATATGATAGAGCTCGCATAACTCTTACAACTGATCTTAAAATTTTTCTTGGTGAAGAGGTAATTCCTTAGCACTCCATTCAACCTATCATGTTGCTTCTCAACCTATGGAAATAATAGTAAAATTCATTGGGGGCTCTTTTTCATGAGTGGTGATTCTTTTTCAGTACCAATCATACTTGGATAGCAACAAATTTCTTCCTTGTCTTCTTGCTTGGGGAGAAAGGATAATATATTCAATACTCTATTTTATTTTAAGATTACCTCTTCTTTTGAAGTTGTGTCTTGCATAATTTGATGTCTTTTTTCACATTGAATTTTCCTTCATGTGAGAACATGTAAGCTCCTTATTTAGGACCTTTTCTTTGCTTGAAGTCTTACATCTTCTTATGTATAATCTCTCTTTTAAGGTTGTGTAATACTTCTCATTATCCCTATGCTTGGGGGGCATTGATCTCTCCTATCCTTTCTAAGGATCTACTTTTACTTTGTTGAGTGGTGCTTTCTTATGATACGATGTTATTCCTTTTGTGAAGTGGCTTGTTTTCTCAAGGATTCTCTCTTATGCAAGAGGTGTGTATCCTTGTGTACAACCTATTCTCCACTTGGCAATTTATGTCTATTATAAACAAACCCTTCACTTTGGGTTAAAAGTGTGTTATCCCTCATCAAGAATCCCTTTTTCCTAGCAATAGGGAGAAGATTTGAATTCTCATTCTCTTTCCTTTCTATTGGGTCAATGATGCCATTTTTGTTCAAAAATATCCTCTTGGAGGTAGATGTCTTTGAGAAAAGATCTCTTCTCCTCCAAAGGATTACCTTTACACTTGTTGCAAGATATATCTTTTTCAACTATCTTTTCCTTGATTATAGGAGTTATACCTCTTTGGATTGGAATTATGTACATTGTTGTCGAAAGGATATCTCCTTGGTGTTGAAGGTGTGTATCCTTGTTTCTAGTGTCCTTAAGACATCAACATAGGACTAATATGTTGACATCTTAAGGGGAGGGGGGGGGGGGCATGCATATTTACCTCTTTGTACTATATTTTTATATGTCTTATATGGTTTGTTCATTCTTGAAATTAGACCAACAAGTCTTATACGCGATATTTATTTTTTTGAAACCAGACACAACCTTTTATATGTCTTAGATGGGGTATACATTCTTGAAACCAAACCAACAAGTCTTATACAAGATGTTCCCGAAACAGAGCATATTTTTAAAATTTCATGTGTTATATGTGGTATACATTCTTGAAACCAAACCAACAAGTCTTAAATGATACGTTCCTGAAACCAAACATATTTGTTTTATTTCATGTCTTATAAAAGTTGTTGCATGCTCGAAACCAAACCAACAAGTCTTATACGAGATTTTTAACTCCTGAAACCAGACAACAACATATGTACTAGGGTGATTTGACTAGAATAACACAACTTGCTAGATTGGCCAACTCTTCATTTTTTAGAGAGTGGAACTAGCATAACACAACTTTCTAGACTATTTTGACTCTCCCTTCCTCAACATGGATCACCTAGCATAAAATAACTTGCTAGCCCATGAAATCCATTTTTTCCCTTTCTCTTTCCCATGAGTTGATATCTTTGCTATCTGTGGATCATGGTTCATCATTTGATGTACACTCTTGCTATTTTTATGTGATCATTTATTTTATTGTGATAGCATTCTAAGAATGATATTACTGGCTAAAAAAATTGATTATTGAGGTCTCTTCAACTAGTTGACTTAGATCCTTTTTTGTTTTTAGTACTAACCTCTTTTGTGTTGTGTGTCTTTTGTCTTTGTTTATCTTTTTATATGTCTTGTTTTGTGTGTCCTTGCATGTGATTTCATGAGTTAAGATCTTACAATTGGGGTCTTGGTTCCTCAAAATTAGCGATGTCTTATCTCCTTGTGATTTTGCTCCTAATTGCTTCTCTCTCTCATCTTTCTACTTTAAACCGCAAGTATTTGCATAGGCCCTCATACTCCCATTAAAGTGGGGGCCAAATGTATCATCGTAAATTGTAATCAACTCAATTAACACCTCATGTTTGTGCTCCTACTTTAGCATGTCCTATCTCCACCCCCTCTCTAGGTCTATTTTGGCCCCTTTTCCAACCCTGATGTCATGAACACCATCGAGTGGGACCCATCTTGGAGGTCTATCCCCCATTTTCCTTTGTGTTGGTCCTATTTGTTGGAGGAATAGGGCATGGAGTGCCTTGGTTTGAACCAAGGTATCCCAAAATGCCCTAGTCCCCCTTAACGTGGACCTAATTTGAAATGGGGTAGATACTTTCTCTCCCTGATAGATTTTGGTCATCATGGCTACACTTGATTGTTAAAGGTTGGTATAATTGATAAATTACCTAGGGAACCCTATATAAAGACATAATATCAATTCATTTTTGAGATTCAAGAATCCATCCATAATATTCGTGCATCCCAAAAGCATTCATCATCAAGCATTTTTAGAGATTCAAGGCTACATTTAATCCTTCAAGCATTGTCGAGCAAAGTTGCACCAATCTTCATGCAAGCATGTCTATGTGATTAGGTTTTTCGTGTTCATGTGTTTTTCATGCTATTACATTTAATATTTGTGATTACATTCAAAGAGAATTGCATCATCAATCCTTCTATCAACAATTGCAAATTTGAGGTATATCTCCCTTGGCATTTATTTTAGTATTTGCATTATTTCGTTCAAGGTTAATTCGTAAATCAGAGTTTGACTTAAGGCAAACCCCTATCTACAATCCTATTTCCTTTCTTTTTGTGTGTAGGGAACAGGTGTAAGAGTTGTACTCGGGAATTCTGACATAGTCAACAATGACAAAGAGGTTTAGCTTTCGATGAAGGAAAATTCAAAGGACTAAGGTGAATTCTTTCTACATGGTCCTGAAAATCAGGCTGAACTTTTGGGAATAGGTTCTAAATATTTTATTTTACATAGATCTTAGTTCTCTGGGGTATTTGTAGTAGTCTATTTTCAACACTTGACTTCAATCATTCTGTGTTTTACCCTAGTTTCATAATTACCATCCAATCTTTAACTAAGGGGAGGGGGAAATACATAACCTGTGAATCTAATCATAATTTCAACCCTTTCCATATTTGGATTGTGGCTAGGTCTATCAGGTTCACCACTCTTTCAATGTAGTGGTCCCTAAAGGAACATTAGTGGTCTTACTATCCTTATTTTTGAAACCCTAAGTTTGACCACTATACATATTGATATTCTCGTCTTGCAAAGTAGCTAATATTTCTCACTTTGGGTGAAGTGTGGAATAGATTTTCAAACACTTATTATCCTAATATCCTCTCATCTTACAATGGGAACAATAATTGTTCAATTTACACATGCATAAATAAGAATTCATGTGACCTTTCTTTCATTATGCCCTTTTCCTTTTCTTACCTTGATTTAGGTGAATGACTATATTTTTTCACATTCATACCATGAAACTTATGCTCCAAAATGGTGGTGTTTATTTTATACATAAAACCACAATAGTTATTTATTCCACAAATCACGCATAGAACATGTGATTACAATCTTATGCTTTATTATTTTCTTACATACATGCTCAACAACTTTAGTAGGTTTATCTAGTGGTGATGTAAGTGGAGTGGAATCTATCTATTTTGTATTCTCTTCCATATTCTCTTGGGGTAATATCTTTTTTTCCTCTTCCTAATTTTTTTTCTCTTTAGAAGCTTAATGCATATTTTAGCATTACTATTTTTGAAAGGAAACTTGCAGCCTCATTTAAATAATTTCCACATAACCCAAATGAGAAATCAATGCAAAAAAGTGCTTAGAATCCATATGCAAGAGATTAAACAACATAACCATCAAATATGGCACAAGATTTACCCTAGAAAACCCTCACAAGGGAAAAACCTAGCCTCCAAAAGAATCCATCATCCATGCATTATTCAACAATGAAACATTACAATACACCCATGAACGCCTTCAAACCACAAGCCATCTAGAAGCACTCCATGTGAACAAGCATGCAACCACACATCTCATGCCATGCTTCCAAGCTCCAAAAATCCTAACCTTGCTAACCTTAAACAACTACCCTTGTGGTTGCTTTTATAGAGTCAAGCTCCCACAAAACCACCAAATGGTATTACACAAAACTACGTGACTAAAATCATGGGCTACATAACCACTAATCGTACATTGAATTATTGGGTAATAAGTTTACACTTTATTAAATTACTTTCCCCAATATTAAATAAATACAATATAGTATATCCCAATATTATAGTGCAACATAAAGTGGCCCCAAGAATGGAATTTATATGTGATGCACGTTCATCTAGGTTCCCTTAGGTGGACCATACATAATAATAAAATAATACAATTACATGACATTATGTAAGGTGTACAACACCTAATTCTCAATGTTCTCTCACTTGTTGATACATTGGATAAGGGGAAACAAGTAACCTCAAACATGAACAAGATAATTATCCCTCTAGTCACATAAACCGTCAAGGAACCAAAGTGGTTCATGTGCTCCATCAAGATACCTGTGATAAGAAACACATGGCCACCATCTCATACATAAAATCATAAGATGTCAATAAACCAAATCTATATCTGAAATGGTACACACAACAAGTGATAACACATCCAACTAACCATACATTTTAGGTATACAAAACATATCAAGTGAATCTCAAGTCATCAACATATACAACCCATAACATGCAATCATAAGCTCCAAGTGCAATACCTATCACATATACATCTAGAAACTCCCACTGCATAGGTAATCTCAAATCTAAAAATGATTAAGACATCAAAAGATCCACTAATAGCATCATAAATAAATTGTAATCATAACCATGTAATACCAAGGAACATCCACAATAAAATGCATAGCCTACAAGTACAACTCTCACCACAAGTCTTCAATGCTCTCATGCTCTCCACAACTAACAATGAAAAGGAATAAAGGAACCTCCATTTAATCTCCAGATGATAACACATGACCACAAGCTAGTGATCACAAAACTCAAATCCAGTGTAATGTGAAACCAAACATCCAGGAAGATAACCAAGACTAAAGAGAGAAAGTGCAAATCAAAACCTATAACTCCCTTCTACATACACATCTAAATATCAATTGTTTCAAGTATGATCTCCTACATAAAATACCAAATCATTTCTAACCAATGATCAAACCAAGTATCCATTCCCAATCCAAGAGAATAATCAAAATATCATCTCCTAAATTTAACATCAATGGATACCATAATAAATGAATCATTATGTATAAGGAGATAAACATGTCATACACTCCTCAAATGAACCATCAAGGACCAAAAAACTATAGTTAAAGATCCATATGCATGACAAGAGCAAGCATAAATTATAATGCACCTAAAAGTAACAATAGGCAATACCTCTCAAGTGATAAATTGTTGAGTAGACCAAGAGTAGGGAATGAGAATGATCCTTGATGACATCCAAGTCATCATGACTCATCTAAGTCAAAATCCTCATAAGTACATGTTGGATTCACATCCAACCAAGGTGTAGGCTCCTTTGACTTCCTATCTGTAACGTCCTAAAATTGCACTCCTCACAATTTTTGAATGAATTTGGGTCTTCGCCTTAGTGTTTGTGCCCCTCGGCCTGATCAAAGACCTGAATATAATCATGCACATAAAAAACACCTTGAAACTCAACAATGCACTCAAAATTCACCTTGATCCTACCCCAAAATAGGGCATGACCAAGGAGTGGCCCCTAGGACCAGGGTGTGGGGACCTATCTTGAGCCCCTTCCCCTAGACCTATCTAAAATTTGAAGCATGAAAATCCCCTCTATGTCAACTCATGTCGGAAATTTAGTCAATTAATCCTACTAGTAAGTATATAAGAGGGATTTCCCCTCTCATTTGACAACCCACATGATCTTACACATACACACAAGAGGTCATCAAGCATTCCAACAATTGAGCATTTTCAGTCTTCCTTAAAGCTTTGGAGCAACAATAGAGTCAATATTTCAAGCATCAAAGAGGAGATCATCATTCTACTTCATAAAATCCTAATTCCATGTGGAGGCAGGCAAAACTTTACAAGGAGGTATAAGCATTTCATTTTCAATCAATTCAACATCCCCTCAAAGAGGAGGATTTCTACTTTCAGTCATTTCATTTACATTATTTCAACCACTTGGTTAATTCCCAAACCGGGGTTTGACCTTAAGGAAAACCCCTATTCTCAACACATTTCCCTTTCTTTTTGTGTACAAGAAACAGGTGCGCAACTGTACTTCTAGAATTAAGCTTTATTCGCAGAGACGAAAAAACCCTTTTTCGATGCGCAGAAAGTTCAGAGGACTGATAAGATGGTGCCCCTATCCGGACACATGGTCCTTGCAAATTTTGCCCGATTTCGTGGAGTAGCTTCAAATCATCTCAAACTTCTTAGATCCAAGTGCGCGAATGAATCCCGAATCTGTAGCTCACTGCTTCCTCATACTTTGTCTTCATTTCCAACACTTAATCTTAATTCAACTAATCAACTTACAAAAGAGGGTCAATTACATTCCAATCACAATCAATCTACTTAGTATTCAATCCTTACATCATTTAGGATTGGATCTAGTAGATTCATCCCCCTCTTTTGAATGTAAAGTTTCCCCAAGTGAAAATTGAGCTTAGTGAATCCCCCCTTCCTAATGGAGAATTGGCTAAACTCCAAATTTTCTATTTTACATTTTAGTGAACCCGACTCCTTACACCCTTAATTCTAATTTTTGTTTTCAGATTTGAGTGTATGCAATTTAAAATTCAAATTTTCATTTACAAGTTTAATTTCCTTGCAATTTTAAAAAATTTAGAGGTTGAATTCACAAAAACCCTAATTTTTAGCTTCAAAATTGAGCTTGTCATTTGTCTAAATTGGATTGATTATTTCAGATCTGAGAACTCTTCAATTTTGTAATTCAAGTTTTCATTTACACTTTCACATTTCAAAAAAATTAAAATTAAGAGGTTAAATCACAAAACCCTAATTTTAAAATTTTAAAATTGACCTTGTGGATTGTGTAGATCTTGAATTTGGTCTTTGCTTAAATTTCAAAAATTTATTTTCTCTCCTTGCAACATTCAAATTTTTAAAATTAAGTAGTTTATGCAACAAACCCTAATTTTTAAAATTAAGTTAATCTTGCATAATTTCCAATTTCCTTTAAGCATTTAATTGGTTCAATTAAATCTAAAGCCTCTTGTCTTACTTGTAAACATCATAAAAGTCGACCCTTAAGTGTGCCCTTTTTGTTGTTGTTCCTTCAATCAATCATTTTATCAAACATCCTAAGTGTGTCCTATTTCGATCTTCAAGGCATATTTTCGCATATCTCGACATCTCCAATTCCCATATCCTTCTGGAATTCACATTAAAATCAGAATATCTTGCTTCCCCGAAAATTTGGTAAAAAGTTGGTTGGACCGTGTGTTCGGACCAAGTTGCTACCAACTTGGTCCCATTTTTTTCTGCTCAAATTTTGGGAGCCTGTTTTGACTGTATTTTACTGCACAATTCCAGAGATTTTTTAAATTTTATTGATTTTAGGTCACCCTAAGGTCGAAAACAAATATGAATTTCAACATTTCCATTTTCAATTTAAATTTTAAAATTAAGTGGTTAACTACACATACCCTAATTTTTAAAATTAAATTGATTTCTTCAATATTTCAACATTTCAAAATCTCAAACTTTTAATTAAGCGGTTAGATTTTGACAACCCTAATTTTGATTTTCCCTCCTTTCAAAATTTTAAAATTAAGAGGTCATTTTCAACCCTAATTTTAAACTCAAATTTCTATTTTCTAGGGGATAATTTCAAATTTAAATTGAGAGGTTATTTTAACAAAGCCCTAGTTCTAAATTTCAAATTCCTAGGAGATTGCATTATTCTTTTAATTTATTTTCCCTAGTGCATGAGTTTTACTACTATTAGTCCTACCTATAGTATCCCCGTTAGGAGAAGTTGTAGAATTAAGGCTGCCCAAGGTTTAATTATCGACGAAATGGAGCCTAATTTGGCTAGCTTTTTCAATGAGGATATTGGTGCTTCTTCTAATCCTACAAATATTCCCATTTATCCTCTTGATAATTCTCATAATGAGGAGGAATCACTAACTAGGGTATCCGTTGATCAATTGGCGAAGATGGACAATCAATTTGGTAATCTTCAACAATGGATGAGTCAAGAATACTCAAAAAGTGAGGCTCTCCCATTGATTGAAGGATTAAAAATAATGATTCAAAGTGAGAAACATGGTATTGATATCTTGCATGGTATTGCTCATATTGTTGATTCTAATATCATGCTTATGAAGAATTGTGCTGAAAACTTGGGTTATACACAACCTCCCAGTCAAGTTAATCATTCCATTCCTTTAACGACTCCTATGGCTAGTGTGCTTACCTTCACATCAAACATCATGGCTACCTCTACACAAAATGTCATACCTACAAATTTTAGTCATGGGGGAAATACCTCTTCTTTCATTTCTCCTACCATGAGTGTTCCCCTTGTTACCCAATCACATTCACCACCTATAAATCTCAGTCAAGGGGGCAACTCCTTCAATCACAATTCATTCATTCCTCCTGTGAGTTTGCCATGTGTTAACCAATCTTCTCTATTACCTACTTATCATAGTGTTCCACTTCCTTATTCTCAATCTCTTCCTTCATTCAACAATGTTACTCCTCCCTCTCAATCCAACATGTCTAATTTCAATCCTTCTACCGAAGCTACAATCAATAGTCTAGCCCAAATAGTGTCTTCCTTACAACAACAAATAGGTTCTAGGAATCAATCCAAGTATAATGTGGCCACATTTGATGTAGTGAGTCCGTTATCCAATGACATTGTTAGAGTCGTCCCTCCTAAACATGTAGAAGTCCCTCAAATGGAAATTTTTAATGGAAAAGGTGATCCCTTAACTCATGTTAAAACATTCCAAACTTTGTGTAGTGATTTTGTTCATGATCAAAGGTTGTTAGCAAAATTGTTTACTAGAACATTAAGGGATATAGATTTGCAATGGTATTGTTCTTTGCATCCTTATTCTATTACTTCTTTTCAACAATTGGCTAATGGTTTTATTCAATAATTGGCTAATGCTTTTATTCAACAATTTCATAATAACATTGGTCCTAAAGTTACTTTGACTGATTTGATGCATTGTAAACAAGGAGTTAAATAAAAGGTGACTGATTTTATTGGTAGCTATAAGAACTTGTATTCTCAGATTTCTTTTCCTGTGCCTGATCAAGATATTCAAAATATTTTCATTGCTAATTTACAAAAATATATTAGGGATAAACTTCTCTTAACTAAGTTTACTTCCTTTCCACAGTTGTGCGTAGTACTTCAAAATTATCAACTGACTATGAGTCAATTGGAACATTCATCTCCTTCCATGGCTTCGAGTGATAAGGATGATAGTGTTCAACAACCGTTTGTGAAGTTCAAGCCAAACTTAGGATTCATTAAATTCAATGACATCATCAACATCACTCAAGTAGTAGCCACTATAGGTGTGCCTCCTTTGTCTAAATTCTTTAAAAGAGAAAAAGAGTTTACTCCGTTGAATGAATCTTTGCATAGCATTATGTCTTAGTTAATACAAAGGAATGTGTTAAAACTTCCCCAAATCAAACCAATTGATCCATCTAAGACAACTTCACCTTACTTTGATGTTAAATCTTTTTGTCAATATTATTGTCAGCCTAGTCATGATATTGAAAAATGTTTTTCATTGAGAAGTAAGATTCAAGAATTGATTGATAACAATACTATTCGTGTGACAGGTGTGAATGATAAAGGAAACAAATTCGTAGCTCCTCCTAATTAGAACCTTCAAATTTTCACTGATCCTTTACCATCCCATTCCACTAATGTGATTGAGACCGATCATCTTGCTTTCTCTCCCAATTATGTGGTCCTTGAAACTAATAACGTGGTGAACCTTGTAGATCAACAAGAACCTCCTAAGGATTTATGCATAACATTTGATCCTAGTGAGACAATTAAAGCACCTGATGGCCCATTATAAATAAGTGAGAAAATAAAAGGCATGCCTTTTAGAGGAGTGCTTATTGATCCTGCTTGCATGGTTAATGTGATAACTGAAGAATTAATGTATACTTTGCAATTGCATCAAGTGATTTATGATGATATTGATGTGATAGTTAAATTTTTTTATGGATTCTCTTATCCTACTATTGGTTCTATAACACTTCCTGTTGATGTTGGCACTAAATGCTTAGATGTTAAATTTTCTATCATTCCTACATCTAATCAATTTTGTGTGAAGTTGGGACATCCTTGGCTCTCTTCCATGAAAGCGATCACTTCTACCATTCAGAAGTGTTTGAAATTTCCTCATAATGGTGAAATCATTACTGTTAATCATAGCCTATTTCAACCTACAATGAGGCATGGAGATGTTTGTCTTGATCACTTTTGGTCTGAATGATTCGAACCTCTTTAACCTAGAAGTGATGCTCTCTTTAGATCATATCAAAAATGGAAAAAATGAAACGATTTTTTCATTGAGTAAACCTAGAAATCCAACACTTAGAATTCCTCTTGATGATCATATACCCCTTCTTGAGGATAATATTATTCTTCCTCCTAAGGAATGAAATAATCTTCTTCCCAAAGAGGCAACTATTCCTTCTCCTAATGAGAAGAGTGTTGGTCTCTACCGGTGACTGAGAGGGGGGGTGAATCGGTTACCTACTGGTTATATAGAATTAAAAAACCTTTTATTCAAGTCTCCACTAACTTAATATTCATCAATTCAAACAGTTGTTGCAGGAGAATATGCATGCATGAAAAGATACACAATAACACCAAGAATTATCTCGTGGAAACCCAAATGGGAGAAAACCATGGTGTGAGTTGATGCTCACAAAATTTGTACTCTTCTGTAGCACGCCCTATAAGGAGCCATCCATGTTAGGAGATTATAAAAACACTGTTAGGTGCCACCCATATAAGGGATTTTCTTTAAGGCCTGTTAGTGCCTTTACCCTGTCAGAGGTAGCCTTGTTAAAGGACTTAGGATCATCAATTAAGATGTCACCCGGTTAAGGGATTTTACAAAGGCACCTGTTAAAGTCCACCTGGTTAAGGGATTTTGAACTGCAATTGTTAGAAAGCAACAAGAAGTTGATTTGCTAGAATAGCTATTAATAGCTTGATCAGATCACAATGAATCTCATACTCTGTCTACATCGGTTGTGTCTGCTCTACACTACACCGGTTCTCTGCTCTGCACTCTACCGGTCCTCGGCTCTGCACTCTTCCAGTCTACTTCACAGACACTCTTCTATGCTAAATCTCTTAGCACTTCTTCACTCTTCACTCTACACTTTGGATCACCTCTCACAGGATTTGCACTTTGAAAAATTTTCGGTCAAAATGTTTTGCATGAACTCAAAACACTTTATACTCCCTCTGTCGTCACCTTCAAGTGTTTCCTTAATCAATGCAATCATAAATCTCGGTAGATTTCAAATTCAAATCTTTCCGCTCTTTCTCTGCGTGCCCTGCAACAATTCCACCAACTACTCATCCAAATCTGTCACCGCATCCCCCAAAATAGCAACTTCTGGGTCGAGTTTAGTCTTTTAAATGCTCTCCAAAAAATCCGCAATTAATCATGTCTTAACTGCATGATGATTGAGGTTGACTTCACCAACCTTTAATTTGGCGTTGACACAAACTCACCAACTCACCTTTTGCCATCGCAACTGTGTAACCGATCACCGCTCAGAGATTTACGATGACCACCTATCTTCCTTCTGCTTCACCAGTCTATCGGTATACTGCTGGGCTCTTCACTACCAGTTCATCCTTTGATACTGGTTCGCAGTACTTCCATGAAGCCTCTTTTCCTGTTTGCCAATGAGGTTCTGGTTTGCATAGGACCTCAAGCCTTCTTGCCTAAGTCACCTTCCGTGACTTCATCATCATTAGAATAGCCAACTTGAAGATTTGACCTTAACACTGATCTTCTTGAATGACAGACCAGTTAGCTTAGTGTGTCTTCCCTTAAGCTGATTGAACCTTGATCATCTATCTCTGATGCTTCTTCCATGTTGTTTGTAATCCATCACCTTTGCTACAGAGATACACCACTCCACCGGTCAGTGTTAGTCATCAATGACAAATCTTAGCTAATATATCGGTTCACTAGATTAACCGATTTACTCAATATCAATGATGCCAACAATCTCCCCCTTTGGCATTGATGGCAAAACTTCATAATCTATCTTATCAGTTGATCCTACATGTACTTTATTCATTTCTTTATTTATTTCTGTACCGGTCATTACTTCTGCTCTGAGTAATGAGTATCTCCCCCTAACACTGGAAATACTCTTAACCACTTCTAGCAACCCTTTGCTCAACACTACTGCACCTTCAACAATTCGCTGCTCAATAGCACTGCACACAATCTACCCACTAATCAATAATACTCAAACACTATAATAATCTCCCCCTTTGACAACAATGCCAAAGGCGTAGTCTAGACACCCTATTTCACAAACTGCATTGACTATTCCCCCTAACAAGAGTAGTCCATAATCGTCAATCCAAATATATAGATTTTTCAGGAAAACCATATCGGATTGATGTTGTTCCAATATTTACTCACCTTAGAGTATGCAGGGGAATTACCCCTACCTTACCTCTGAGATATTCAAAGGTGTCCTCCTGTAGTGGCTTGGTGAAGATATCTGCCACCTATTCTTTTGTTGGTATATACTCCAACCTTACTTCCTTGTCTTGAATGTGTTCCTTGAGGTAGTGGTATTTGATAGCTATATGCTTTGTCTTGGAATACATCACCAAATTCTTGGATATGTTGATAGCACTGGTGTTGTCATAGTTAATCACCACAGGTTCAGTCACCTTTTCCTAGATACCTTCCAATATCCGCTTGATCCATACTACCTCTGTATAATTGATTACAACAACCACATACTTTGCCTCAACTGTGGATTGAGAGATACAATTTTGTTTCTTGCTTGTCCATGACACAATCTTGTCTCCAAGAAAGAATGCACCTCCACTAGTGCTCTTTCTGTCATCAATGTTCCCTGCCCAATCTGCATCGTTGAAGACACTTAAGTTGAAATCTCCCTTATGTGGATACCAAAGACCATACTCATCAGTCCCCTTAAGATATCTAAATATTGTCTTAACCACCACCATATGAGTCTCTTTTGGATTTGAAGCAAATCTAGCAACCAAGACAATTGCTTGTGCTATATCTGGTCTACTATGTACTACATACTGCAACTTACCAATCATGGATCGGTAAAGTGTCTCATTAACTTCATTAGCCTCATCATTTTTGGAGAGCTTGCAACCTGTAACCATTGGAGTTCCAACAAGTTTGAAATCTTCCATTCCAAAAGTCTTCAAGATTTCCCTCATGTACTTGGTCTGGCTAATGAATATACCATTCTTTAGCTGAGATACTTGTAGATCGATGAAGAATTTTATTTCACTGATCATGGACATTTTAAATTCTCACTTCATTTCATCTGCAAAACCTTTGCTCATCTCATCATCTCCCCCAAAGATGATGTCATCTACAAAAATCTCTACAATCAGATGTTTTTCCTTTTCTCCGGTTTTCAAATACAAGTTGTTGTTGTCACTGGTTCTCATGAACCCTATTCTTAACATATATGAGTGCAACCTCTCATACCAAGCTCTTGGTGCTTGTTTTAGCCCATACAAATCCTTCTTCAGCTTGCATACCATATCTCTTCCATATTGTGATACAAACTCTTTCGGTTGCTCTATGTACACTTCTTCCTCTAAAACACCATTCAAGAATGCCGATTTGACATCCATTTGGTAAACTTTGAAATTCTTGCAAGAAACATAAGCAATCAGAATTCTGACCCCTTCCAATCTGGCCATCGATGCAAAGGTCTCTCCATAATCCAAACCTTCTTCCTGTGCATACCCTTTGCAGACTAACCTTTCTTTGTTCCTTACTACTTGACCGGTTTCATCCATTTTGTTTCTAAACACCCATTTGGTACCTATCACATTTTTGTTCTTTGGTCTAGGCACAAGAGCCCAAGTTTCATTTTTCTCAATCTGCTCTAGTTCTTCCTCCATGGCTTTGATCCAATCTTCATATTTTAGAGCCTCCTTTGCTGTTTTGGGCTCAATTTTGGATAGCAGACAGGTACTCTCTCTTTCTCTTCTTCTAGTCAATACTCCTGGATCTTTGTCACCAATGATATTGTCAGCAGAGTGATTGTTTCTGACATACCTTGCTAGCACTGGTTCATTTCTTGGAGCTTCTTATACCGGTTGTGCAGGTTCTACTTCACATGCTTCCTCATTTGCCACTACAATAGGATTCTCTTCAGCAGGTTCGACTGGTATAGTGTACTCGAATCCTTGATAATCCTCTAGTTCACTCTTGCTATCTTGTTCATTTTTCACAGAGAACTCATCTACTCTGACATTGACACTCTCCACAATCTTACCGGTCATTTTGTTCAAACACCAATATGATTTACTCTTTGTGGAGTAATCTAAGAAGGTTCCTTCATCACTCTTGGGATCAAACTTTCTAGAGTACTCATCCCTCTTGATATAATACCTGCTTCCAAATACTTTGAAATAACTCACATTGGGTGAGTATCCACACCATAATTCATAGGGAGTTTTATGTGTCCCTTTCTTCACCTGTATCTGGTTTAAGGTATACACAACAATGCTTACCTGCTTCTCTCTAGAAGATATGTGGAATATCCTATTGTATCATCAGAGTCCTCGCACAATCAATCAGAGCTCCGTTCCTTCTTTTAACAACCCCATTTTGCTGAGGTGTTCTGGGTGCAGACATCTGTCTCATAATCCCCTGTTCTTCACAGTAATTCATGAACTCTTGAGAGGTGAACTCTCCTCCTCTATTCGATCTCAGACATTTTAGATTCTTACCGGTTCCTCTATCTACTCAAGCCTTGAAGACCTTAAACATGTGAAAGGCTTCAAATTTTTCTTTCAAGAATATAACCCACATCATTCTTGAGAAGTCATCTACAAACAACATGAAATTTTGGTCCCCATAGAAACTCTTGGTCCTCATAGGACCACACAAGTCTATATGAACTAAGTCCAACACATTCTTAGATGAATAAGATTTGTTGCTGAAACTAGACCCGATCAACTTTCCTAGTTGGCATTCTTTACACATAGCATTTTCAGGTTTCATAATATCAAGCATACCTCTGACAGACTTCATTTTATTGACTTTTGCTATGCTATAAAAGTTAACATGACACAGTCTTTTGTGCCACAACCAACTATCTTCTACCTTTTCCATTACAAAACTACCTACAATGGTGTCTAGGTGAAACAAATTACGTCTAGATTGTTTACCAGTAGCAATCAGACTTTCTGATTTGTCATTTATTTTGCATATTCATTCATTGAATTGTAACCGGTAACCCTTATTGTTAAGTTGTGCAACACTTAACAGGCTATATTTTAGCGCTTCTACCCAATAAACATCTTCACAATTTGTTTTATCATTTAGGGCTATAGATCCCTTACCTTTTACTGCACAAGGAGCATCATTGCCGAATCTCACCATTCCTCCATTACAGTCCTCCATGTTGAGGAATTTGTTTATGTCACCGGTCATGTGGTGAGTGCAACCACTGTCAATTACCCATTCTCCACATCGGTTTGAACTAGAGATCAGTGCCGTATCACTTTCCTCTGTGTTATCTTCCTTTACCACTACAAATGCAATTCCATCTCATCGATAACTCCTTCTTCTGCAAGATAGCACTCCTTCATGCTCTTGTCTTTGTAGCTTCTAAAATTATCCTTCCTATCATTGTCAGGACATCTGGATGCAATATGACCTATTCTATTACAAGAGAAACACTTCAAGGGAAGTTTACCTTTATACTTTCCTTTTCCTCTTGACAGTCTTCTTGCTAATAGAGCTTCAATCTCATCTTATTCCTGTTCTTTAGATAACAGGTTATCACATTCATGAGAGTGACCGGTTCTTGTAGTAGAACTATTTCCGGTTTCTTTTCTTCTCCTTGTTGGTGCAAGTATCATGAAGGCTTTCAAGGCAACATCAATCTTTGATCCACTGTTATCATAGTTGCTCAGTTCAAAGGCAGTCAACCTACCGATCAGTGAGTCAAGTGAAACACTAACTGTTCCCAAGGATCTAAGTTCCTGAATTGTAGAACCCTTATGGAATATTATGGTAGCAAGGTTCTCAAGATTTTTATGACCACATCATCTTCTTCAAGATTTCCTCCAACACTTCTGATGGAATTTACCACATCCTTTATTCTTTTGCTATACTGTTCTATATTTTCTCCTTCTTGCATCCTCATCTCATCAAATTTTCCTATTAATCTGTCCATCGTAGCCTTTTGTACATGAGGATCTCCTCCATAAACAGTCTTCAGCTTATTCCACATCTCATAGGCTGTTTTCAAATCTTGAACCTCAACATACTTATTATCAGATAGAGTGCTAGCAATCATATCCATAGTTGTAATATTGTCTTGGCTTTCTTTGATCCGATCTGTAGTGAGAACCCCTGTAGGTTCATTGTACTCTATGCTTACATGATTCTAGTATTGATCTCCTTGGGTTTTTAGGTAGAGCTTCATTCTACCACACTATAAAGTGTAATTCTCCTTAAAGAACTTAGGACCCTCCTTTCGCATCATCTTGGATCTTTCCTTAAGTTGTTAAGCTCTTTTGAATCTAAGGACCAAGGCTCTGATACCAATTTTTGGTCCCTACTAGTGACTAAGAGGGGGGGGAGGTGAATTAGTTACCTACGGGTTATACAAAATTAAAAAACCTTTTACTCAAGTCTGCACTAACTTAATATTCATCAATTCAAACAGTTATTGCAGGAGAACTTGCATGCATGAAAAGATACACAATAACACCAAGAATTTTCTCGTGGAAACCCAAATGGGAGAAAACCATGGTGTGAGTTGATGCTCACAAAATTTGTGCTCTTCTGGAGCATGCCCTATAAGGAGCCATCCCTATTAGGAGATTACAAAGACACTGTTAGGTGCCACCCAGTTAAGGGATTTTCTTTAAGGCCTGTTAGTGCCTTTACCCTGTTAGAGGTAGCCTTGTTAAAGGACTTAGGATCATCAATTAAGATGTCACTTGGTTAAGGGATTTTACAAAGGGACTTGTTAAAGTCCACCGGGTTAAGGGATTTTGAGTTGCAATGGTTAGAAAGCAACATGAAGTTGATCTACTGCACTAGCTATTGATAGCTTGATCAAATCACAATGAGTCTCATACTCCGTCTGCACTGGTTGTGTCTACTCTGCACTACACCGGGTCTTTGCTCATACACTCAGCTCTGCACTCTGTCGGTCCTCTGCTCATACCCTCGGCTCTGCACTCTGCCAGTCTACTTCACACACACTCTGCTCTGCTAAATCTCTTAGCACTTCCTCACTCTTCACTCTACACTTTGGATCACCTCTCACAGGATTTGCACTTTGCAAATTTTTCGGTCAAAATGTTTTGCATGAACTCAAAACACTTTATATTCCCTCTGTCGTCACCTTCAAGTGTCTCCTTAATCAATGCAATCACAAATCTCGATAGATTTCAAATTCAAATCTTTCCGCTCTTTCTCTGCACGCCCTGCAACAATTCCACCAACTACTCATCCAAATCTGTCACTGCATCCCCCAAAATAGCAACTTCTGGGTCAAGTTTAGTCTTTTAAATGCTCTCCAAAAAATCCACAATTAATCATGGCTTAACTACATGATGACTGAGGTTGACTTCGCCAACCTTTAATTTAGCGTTGACACAAACTCACCAACTCACCTTTTGCCATCACAACTATGTAACCGATCACCGCTTGGAGATTTATGATGACCACCTATCTTCCTTCTGCTTCACCAGTCTACCGGTATACCACTGGGCTTTTCACTACCGTTTCATCCTTTGATACCGGTTTGTAGTACTTCCATGAAGCCTCTTTTCCTGTTTGCCAATGAGGTTCTGGTTTGCATAGGACCTCAAGCCTTCTTGCCTAAGTCACCTTCCGTGACTTCATCATCATCAGAATAGCCAACTTGAAGATTTGACCTTAACATCGATCTTCTTGAATGACAGACTGGTTAGCTTAGTCTGTCTTCCCTTGAGCCGATTGAACCTTGATCATCTATCTCTGATGCTACTTCCATGTTCTTTGCAAGCCATCACCTTTGCTACTGAGATACACCACTCCACCGGTCAGTGTTAGTCATCAATGACAAATCTTGGCTAATATACCAGTTCACTGGATTAAGCAGTTTACTCAATACCAGTGATGCCAACAAAGAGTATTCTTTCTCCTAAGAAAATATACATTCTTCTTCCTAAAGAAGAATCTATTTCTGCTCCCATGGATGAGTCTACTCTTCCTCCCAAAGGTAGAAAAAATATTCCTCCTAAATAACAATCTATTCCTCCTAAGGCTAGTCCTATCCCTCCTCCTCTTGATGGACGGGGTCTCCTTCCTACACCTCCCATTCCTCCTTTATATGGTGTGGTTCCTGCTCCTTCATCTTATAGAGAGAGGCAACCAACATCTCCTATTGTCCAAACTAAAATACCTCAACCCATTCATCCTTCCCTAAAAGAAGAGATGAACCCTATACCTAATGAGCCTAACCCTCCTCAACCTTCAACCAAAACTAGACAAAACCGTTGTGCAAGAGAACGTCGATGGAGACGTCATGCTAGAGCTCGTGAAGTTGCTTCCCACACCATTTCTTCTCCCAAAACACAAACAATTGACATGATTCCATTTTCTCCTAAAGAAAATGTTCAACCTAATTCTCCAAGACACAAAATGCTTAAGACAAATGATGGTTCAATTTCTATTCCTATTAGAGCTCCTATTCTTATTAATCTTGATGAAGAAATAGGTGAGAATGTTCTTAATGATGATAATGTTGATCCTAATATTTTTGATGATGACAATGAATATGTTGATGTTGACAATAACTTATCTGCAAAATTTTCAAAAGCATTAATACTAGCTCCTAGTAAAAAACAAAGTGACTCATCATTAGAGCATGGTCCTTGTTTGGAGCTTGTGATAGCTCCATATATTGTGTTTGATGCAGCTCCTCTTGTGTGTTTTCCACCTTCCCAAAATAATGTTTAACAAGATTGGGGGGAGGATGATGTGCTTGATTGGCTTCATTAGCACCGTAGATTCTCTCTCTCTTTGCTCTCTTGCTTATTTGTGACATTCTTCTATTTGTTCTCCCTATTCTTCTATTTGTTGTCCCTAGTGTTGTCTACTTGAGGATGATGCAAAGCATTGAGATCTCTTTTGGTCTCTCCCATGCTGCCTCAAAAGATGCATGTGTTCCCTTCTTCCATGGTGGTTTCCTTTCTTTGGGGGATGAGGACAATTCTATGCACATATACATATACATGATATACATAAGTTATCATAAAAGGCATATTGACTCCAAACTTAGGTGAAACCACCTTGTGTTTTTTTCTTTGTGTTTATTATCCTTTGATTTATGCTCTGTTGGGGGCTAAATTATTGCGATAACATGCTTGTCTTCTTTGGGTGTATCCTACCTTAAAGAAATTGCTCCCAACAAGGCATACACAATCTCTTTAACATGGGGGCATACACTCCGCTCATGATTGTCTCTTTTGATACATAAATTTACTTAGAAAACTTTGCCTTGTGATTTTTAGTATCTTCTTTTCATGACTCATAGTAAGAGAACCTTACTAGTTGTAGTCATGGTTCTTTTTCTCTTTCATGATATTCCCTTTTACCTTATCATTGAAGTCATAAGATCCTAAAGTCCATTGGGGGCTTGGTGAATCTTGCTTCCTTGACGTGGTGAAAGTCTTTCAATTTGAATTCCTTGTTCTTTATCGACAGTATTTGAGTAAGCTCATACTCTTGCTAAAGTGGGGGCTAAATGTAACGTCTTAAAATTTCACCCCATGCAATTTTCGACTCCATTTGGGTCTTCGCCTTAGTGTTTGTGCCCCTCGGCCTGATCAAAGACCTGAATATGCTCATGCACATCAAAAACACCTTGCAACTCAATAGTGTACTCAAAAGCCACCTTGATCCTACCCCAAAATAGGTTATGGCCAGGGCATGGTGCCCTGGTCCTCACTTGGACCAGGGTGTGGGGACCTATCTTGAGCCCCTTCCCTTAGACCTATCTCAATATTTCAATCATTGAAGAGGAGATCATCATTCTACTTCATGAAATCCTAATTCCATGTGGATGCAAGCAAAACTTCACAAGGAGGTATAAGCATTTCATTTTCAGTCAATTCAACATCCCCTCAAAGAGGAGGATTTCTACTTTCAGTCATTTCATTTACATTATTTCAACTACTTAGTTAATTCCAAAACCAGGGTTTGACTTGAAGGCAAACCCCTATTCCCAACACATTTCCCCTTCTTTTTGTGTGTAGGAAACATGTGCATAGCTGTACTTCTGGAATTAAGCTTTATTCACAAAGACAAAAAAAACCTTTTCAATGCACGAAAAGTTTAGAGGACCAATAGGAGGGCGCCCCTGTCTAGACACACGGTCCCTGCAACTTTTGCTCGATTTCATAGAGCAACTTTGAATCATCTCAAACTTCTTAGATCCAGGTGCACGACCAAATCCCGAATCTGTAGGTCGTTGTTTCCTCATACTTTGTCTGCATTTACAACACCTAATCTTAATTCAACTAAATTAAATTATAAAAGAGGGTCAATTACATTCCAATCACAACCAATCTACTTACTATTCAATCCTTACATCATTTAGGATTGGATCTAGTAGATTCATCCCCCTATTTTGAATGTAAAGTTTCCCCAAGTGAAAATTGAGTTTAGTGAATCCTCCCTTCTCAGTGGATAATTAGCTAAGCTCCAAATTTTCCACTTTACACTATCGAAATCCTCATCAAGAGTAACCATCTCAACAACATATCTCTAATAATAAGAGAAATCCAAGCCCCACCTATGTTTCCAAGTATCCATGAGCATTTGTAACCAATCAATCCATGCCAAACTCCAAGTGCAACATACCACCACCATGAAGTAATCAATAAAATGATCATGTACTCAAAGCTAAGAGAAGATTATGTCAAATATCCAACTGCAAAATTAGGAACATAAACATGACAACATGATCTATCCATCTCATCCTAGGATATAATATGCTCCATATTAACATATCAAATAACTATATCATGCCAAAACTCTAACGTGCAATCAAGAGTGTGCCATGACATAATAACAACTATCCTATCATATAAGGATAAAATGTCAAATGAAAGCATAAACCACACCTCAACCAAAGACTCCAAGAGTCCTTCGTGGCTCCAAGATGTCCACATCCCCAAATATCATGAATACAACTATCTCCTACAAGTGAACTTGCAAATGTGAAAGACCATTCTACAACAACAAGATCTAAGGACTCCTCTAAGAATACACAACTCTAAAAAATATCGTCCATCATCCATTGGTGAATCCACATCACAACCAACAAGTCCCACTGAAGCATGATACTGAATCACACATGGCATCGTGACAACCACCTCTTAAATAAAGATCATCCAAGTCTATACACACAACCAACATGTCAATAGTATCATGTGAAACCAATTTATCCAAGCCAAGAAGATACAAAACTGCTAAACAACGCTATCGCTAGCTCCCACTAAAAGTGTATACAAGCTATTCATGACATCATGATATTAGGGTGATCCCACAATAGTGGGTTGCACTTTCACCCATGAATGAAAAAATGAAGTCAACAAAAGAACTTTTAACAAGCACCTTCGTACAAACATATGTGCTCTAATGAAGGCTCTTTTTTGACCTCCGTATAAACAAGAAGCCTTCGTTTGAAGGGGGGTTTGAACAAAGGTTCCTCTGGGGGGAACTTCATTTGAACCCCCCTTGGCACAATTTTTTTAATATTAAAAGGGTTCGTTCAAACATGGGGTTCATTTGAAGGGGGGTTCTAACGTCAAACCCTCTAATTTTCTATCTCTCTGCAAGTCTTCTTGCAACATTCTGCAAACTTTTGGCCTTTCAAGCTTAGATTGAAGGTTCAAATGGAATCAACTTGACAAACCAAATTGCAGGATGGTAGTCATCAAAACAAGCTTTCAAACAACTACAATTTTAATATATTTTGATTTTATTATTATTATTTTACTTCTACTAAACGTAGGTTTTCATTGAACATCAATTTATTTGTCCTACACAAGGAAAAACAGTAAATTAATTTAAAAAAATTAAAAAATATGTATGCACACTAGGTATTGATGTCCTTGTTCCAACAAAAAAAGAAATTTGATACATACAAAACAAGATATGTGTGACTCCATACACCTATGTCTAAATTATAATTAGTTTGACTTCAAAACTTAATAAAAAAAATTCAACAAAACGTTATGAAACCAAATGCAAACATTACACATTGGTGTTACAAATTTAAAGTCAAAAGAATCATAATTTTATCCCTTGTAGAAAAAATATATATGCAACGACATGCAACTCAGTCTTTAAAAATGGTGTGTTATGTTAAAAATGGTGTGTTATGTTCAAAATATTCATTTTTAATGTCAAGTTTGGCTAAAAAGTGTAACCCACTATTGCAAGATCACTCGATAATACATCCTCTACGTGAGAATCAACCAAGGACCTCACATAGTCAAAGAACTCAAATGTATATCATAAGCTCACAAAAGCCTAAGTAAAACCATGATCCTCAAACAAGAAGATGCATTATCACAACCAATTAGTAATCCAATCAACACTGCCAACAAAGCACCTGCAAATCTAATCATGTCATGTCAAGGTCCCTAAGCACAAGAAACATCCATGGTATCATTATCACCACCAATGAACACACATCTAACTCCCAATGTGTCATATGTGTAAGCATCACATAGTCAACAACATAGATCCTCCATCATGACTGTACTTGGTAACAACGTCTCTCCTCCTCAACATGACAATAAAATTAGTAAACCAAGTGACTAAATCAAGTCACCAATCTGAATAATTACCCACATGCCTCCTAACTTCTAACCACCTAACCTAACCATCCCCTAACCTAACCCATTCCACCTAACCCTGGGTTTAACTAACCTTATCCTATCTTGCACATCCTAGGTAACCTCCTTATCCTAACCTCCTATGGGTTGGATATCCTTCCCTTGAGACACATGGCACTTGGGCCACATGTCTCCTCCCTTGGACACTTTCCCTCTTATGAGCAAGGATCCTTGACACTTGTCACCACAAAGATGACAAGTGTCCCTCCCTCCAACCTCTTCTCCAACCTCCTCCAATTTGACCCTTGATATCTTCAGACTCAATCTTGACCATTGATTCCTGCCACCTCACCCCTAGCCTTGGAAATCCTATAAATATCCCCCATTTTGGAGCACAAAGGATCCCATCTCATTTTCATCCTATGCATTGTTATTATAGGCACATCCATCTCATATTATTTTAGAGCATTGTTATTATAGGCATATCATTTCTAGCATTCTAGTTTAGCATTGTTATCATGTATTGCATCTTAGATCTAGCTTAATTGCATCTCTCATTTAGCTTAATCATCCATCTCATTATCTTAATTATCTTCTTGGATCAATCTAGCATAATAATACACTCATCTAGCTTTCATATCATGTCCTTTTAAATACTCCATCTAGTTGTAGTCAAGTCACTAGGATTGCTCTTCTAGCTCTGAGAACAAATTCATACTCGCATCTCTTAGGAGGCGATAGGTCACTTTGTCATGGTTTATCTTTCATTTGATTTTAATTTGCTAACCATGCTTGTAATGATCTATTGAGTGTTTGTGTTGCAGCTGCAGGTACCCTACTTCACATGCACGATAGTCAACATAGTCAAAAGATCGCCAAAATAACTTAGATTAGTCAAACAACAAATAAATTATAATAAATTATCTCCAAATGAAAGGAAAATTGAAGCCACATACAGACAAATTTTCACATAACCCAAATAAGAAATCGGTGCAAAGGAGTGCTTAGAATCCATTTACAAGAGAATAGATGACATACCCATAAAAAATGAAACAAGGTTACCCTAGGAAAACCTTCACGAGGAAAAAACTCGACCTGCAAAATCATCCATCATCCATGTATTATTTAGCAATGCAACATTACAATACACCCATGAATACCTTCAAACTACAAGCTATCTACAAGCACTCCATGTGAACAAGCATTTAACCACACATCCCATATCATGATTCCAACCTCCAGAAATGTTAACCTTAAACAACTACCCTTGTTATTTCCTTTTTAGAGTCAAGCTCCCACAAAGCCACCAAGTGGTATTACATAAAACCATGTGACTAAATTCATGGGCTACGTAACCATTGACCCCACATTGAATAATGGTTCTAAATTTACACTATTAAATTACTTTCCCCAATATTAAATAAATATAATATAATATATCCCAATGTTACAATACAACATAAAGTGGCCCCAAGAATGGGATCTCTATGTCATGCATGTCCATCTAAGTTCCCCTAGGTGCAACATACATAATAATAAAATAATACAATTACATAACATTATACAAGGTGTACAACACCTAATTCCCAACAATTTTTTTTATATTTTTAGTTTGTGTTTTGTGGATGTTGATGTGACTATGTTACATGTTAGATGATTATATATAATCTATGCCATATATTTTTATAGTACTATCAACAATATTTTTTGTATCTTCTTTAAGTTGTATTTGACCTATGCACAACCAAGAACTTTGAAAATTTTCTCCAATCTATATGCTTCCATATCCAAGCCCTTAATATCACAGTTTTCTTTTTATGATGATAGGTTTGAGTATTTATTGGTCATTCTTCTTAATTTTTCCTCCTTCATATCCCACTATTTTAAGTAACCTTGAATATACACTCACTATGTGTCCCTCAAAATTACAAATGAAATTAATAGTTTCTAAATTATAAAAAATGTACCGTCATAAATTGTATCCCTATACAATTTTGTCCTCAGTTTTCCGTTCTTGCCTTCAGTGCTCAATTTCTACCTTGATTTTGATTACACCCTCTTGAAATCTACATTTTCAACTCCTTCCTCAACCTCTATTTAATTTTGAGTCTTGGCTGATATGACTAGGATGCCTTGGGTGCCTTGGTCCTCCCAATTGGGACCCAAAATAGAACCTCGCAATGATCACCTCATCATGTGGGCGGGAAATTTGGCTCCATGTTATCTTGCTCCTATAATTCAAAATCTTAATGCACTCTTAGGTATAAAAGGAAGCATACCCTGCCTCATTTGGTAACTAGAACTATAACTAGAAGGGAAGTCCATCTACAATTCAAGTGAGCTCTCAAATACAAAATCAATTCAAGTCTTGAGTGAGCAAGCAATCAAGCATTCATGAAGCATTGAAGGAGAAGTCAAGTCAAGTTCAAGCATGGCATTCATGATCAATATATGAAGACATTATACATGACATCCCAAACCATCGTGTGAGGATTCAAGCAAGCTTCATCAAGGTATCAAGTTCAATTTCAAGCATTTTTAGATCAGATTATAGCCTTTCCCTCAAAAGGAAAGCATTTTAATTAAATTCAATTTCATTTCATTTCTTTAAATTTCAAAGTTAATTCCTAAACTAGGGTTTGACCTAAGAAAAACCCCCATCAAAAAACCTATTTCCTTCTTTATGTGTGTAGGAAATTGACTCAAGAGTTGTGAGTGAAGAATCCAACATAGTAGAAAATGATAATTAGACTCATCTTTTGAGGTGCGAAAAGTGGAGGACCAAGTCGGTCCGCACCTCTTGGTCTCGATAATTTCTAACGATATTCTAACACTAGATTTTGTGCATCATCCTAATCCAAAAAACATTCAGTTTGTCTACATTTGACATCTAGAGGACTAGGTCATTTCACACCTCTTGGTCTTGACAATTTTGCTTGAATTATTTGTCACAAGTTTTGATCTGCTTCTCATCCTTAGATCCAAGTTTACAACTCCACAAGATATTTGGAACATATTGTTACTGTTATTTTCTGTCAATTTCTCATTGTTTGTCCTATATATAGCATTGCAATTCAAACCTAATCCAAATTCAATTTCAACTCAAACAAAAGGGAACTAGATCTAATCTGCATTTAACCCTCTTCCTAAAACAATTGAGGTTGGATCTCTTGGCTCTATTTTCCTTTTTATGTATGGTATGTGAAATAGGTGATTTCCTATTTTACATAGCTAAGCCTGTGTTGTAAGGAAAGCTAGATGCAGAAACACTCTCCTATCGTCAATTCAATAGGGGATCAAGCAAGAATGCCTTTTAAAATTCTTTTGTAACACATTAAGATGACACAGACAGATGATTCAAATATCCAAACACATAGAGAAATAACACCAAGATTTACGTGGGAAAACCCTTACGGGAAAAAACCCACCACCCAATTGAAAGACTACTTTATTTACAGTAAAAAGATTACAATAAAGATACAGTCTTAATAGATAAGGTATTAATTCTCAGTCTACAGAGTTTGGAACTTTGCTATAACATCATGCAGAACATTCAAGACTACAAACATGCAAGACTACAACAACGTATCCTCTCTGCATCCCTTCATAGTCACTCCGTTCTGCTTTGATCAGCACAAGCCTATCGCTTCACTCTGCTCTACTTGACCACACTCTGAATTATACAATAACTCCCCACAAAATACAACAATGATCACTCTGATCCTCTGATTGCAAACATGTCATCTATCAAATCAGATCATTACATTCTTGTCAGTTAGAATAGCAACTTCGGAGTGTAACTGTCGAGCGACTGTTTGTTGGTTCATGAAATCATGGAAACCAATTATCCCACATTCATCCAGAAGTTGGGTCGGTTTGTATTCAAGTACCCCGACAGAAACATTCTGAGTGTCCGCCTACTTGTCTTTTGGACTTCGGTCTGGGCGGCCATCCGCAGTCAGATATTTCCCCATCGGCCATCGAAAAGACTCCAAACAAGTTACTCCGATCTCCCTATGACCTAGAGATGATCCCATCGGGACATCAACAAAACCTTCCTGCTGTCTCCCCGATCCTCGATCAACCCGATCGTCGAAGGCGACCTCATCGGGTTTCGACATAACATCAAAACTGTTACTCCGATAAGCAGAGATACACCGATGTTCCAAGACGGAACCATCGGGCGTCGACACAAGAAGAAAATTAAACTCTGGATCCCTGATGACACCGAAGGCGGATCCATCGGGCATCGACATGACCATAAAACTTCACTCCGGATATCCGATGGCATATTAACCACTTGAGACCGGAACCATCAGCGATCGGCCGGACTTCAACATGGCTTCTTTGATAGCCGATAGCACTCCAATGACCCAAGGTGGATCCATCGGTTATCAACACAACTCCCATCCAATCCTCCTGATAGCCGAAGTTATCCTGATGACCGAAGTCGACATCCCATAAACAACCATTCTGATATGTGAAGCATTCCAACCAGAAGACAACTAACACATTGGGACTTCGGTGTAGCGAATGACAACCATTCCGAGAAGTCAAGTTCATTGGCCAAGGTTACTTCGATAGGAAGAGTCCATTGGGCAAGCACAACGCGATACCTTCCCACAAGTTGTTCCATTGGAGTAAGTTACCCCAATCAACTCGAACACTGGTTAGGAGAAATCAATGCATATTTCCAACATGTGTAACCCTATTTCCAACAACAAACATTTTTGTGAACTTGACATTGTGCTTGCTTAATTTTGATATCTTATTCTTAAATTTGATTTGTAAGCATTTATTCAATCATATTTGCACTCATATATCATATAGGAACTTAATTTACATAAATTTAGAGACTCAATTTATAAAAACCCTATTTTATTTTGATAAAATTGACTTGTGGGTTGCAAAATTTCTGATTTATATGCTCAAATTTGATTGTTATGGCATGTTATTTTTAGATTTAGAAGCATTTAAATATCATATCTTTGATTTTATTAGTATATAATTAATTAATCAATCATTTTACAAATAAATTACATTGTTTAATCAAATACACAGCTTGCATTGCATTCAATATTTTCTTCTTTGTGCATGAGTTTTGTTACCCTTATTCCTACATCCAATATTCTAGCGAGAATAAGTTATAGACTTAGGGATTCCTAAATTTTAAATACCAAGGATATGAAGCCCAATTTGAATAACCTATTCCATGTGAGTATTGGTACTTACTCTAGTCCCACACATGACATCCCTAACATCATGGAGGATAATTCTCCTGAAATTTATCATGATGATGATGACTCACTAGCTAGGGTTACTAGTGCTCAATTGGGGAATCTTGACATTGAGTTGGAAAATATTCAACAATGGATGGGCCAAGAACTCCCGAATAGTGAGGCGATCCCCCTTGATTGAAGGTTGAAGGTTGAAGAGAATAATCAAAGCGATAAGATAGGTGTAGAATTGTTGTGTGGTATTGCTCATATTGTTGATACCAATATTATGCCTATTCAAAGTTGTGCCAAAGTTCTTGGTTATTCTCATTCTACTAGTCAAGTTGAGAATTTCATTCCTATTCTTACATCCTTTCCTAGTGTGTCTACATATACATATTATATCATGACTACCTCTACACAAAATTTTAATCCTACACATGTTAGTCATAGGGGCAATCCTTTTAATCAATACTCTTGTATACCTCCTTCCACGAGTCTTCCCTTCATTTCCCAACCATCTAATATGAAAACTTATTATAATTTCCCCCCCCTTATTCTTAACCTCCAACTACCTACAACAACATTAATCCTCCATCACAATCCAACATGTCCAATTCCAACTCATTCGCCAAAGCCACTATCAATAATTTAGCTCAAAGTGTTTCATTTTTACAAAAACAACTGGCTTCTTTAACCGAATCCAAATTCAATGTTCCCACATATGATGTATCAAGCCTAGTATCCAATGAGATTGCCCATGTGGATGTTTCTAAGAATGTGGAGATCTCTTAATTAGAGTTATACAATGGAAAAGGTGACCCCTTGACTCATGTGAAGACATTTAAAACCTTGTGTAGTGATTTCTCTCATGAGTAAAGACTCATGGAAAAATTATTTACTCGAATAGAGATAAATCTTTGCAATGATACTGTTCTTTGAATCCTTGTTCCATCACTTCTTTTCAACAATTGGCTAATGCTTTCATTCAACAATTTCAAAATAGCATTGGTCCTAAAATTACTTTGATTGATTTGATTCATTGTAAGCAAGGAGTTAAAGAAAAAGTGACTAATTTTATTGGTAGATATAAACATTTGCATTCACAAATTGTTTATCATATGTCTAATCATGATGTTCAAAGAATTTTCATCACTAATGTTCAAAAGGATATTAGAGATAAGCTTCTATTTTTTGAATTTGCATCTTTCATACAATTGTGTTCAACGCTTCATAACTCTCAACTTAAAGTGAGCCAATTTGAATCATCCTCTTCAATGGCTCCAGTTGATAAGAATGAGAGTTCCCAACGATCATTTTCAAAGTTCAACTTACACAACAAAGGTTTCATCAAAATAAATTTTAACTCTTCCAACAACATCGACACACAAGTGGTAGCCACAACACTAGGTGTGGCCCCTTTATCCATATACTGTAGATACCTCTAAGCCTTTATCCATAAAACCTATAGATACCTCTAAGCCTATATCGCCTTCCTTTGACAACAAACCCTTTTGCCCATACTTTCATTAAGCAAGTCATAATACATATAAGTGTAATAAGTAGAGGTATAGGATTCAAGACCTTATTGACAACAATACTATATCCATAGATGGTGTGAATGATAAAGGAAACAAATTTTTAGCACCTCCTAATCAAAATATCCAAATCTTCACCAATCCTTTTCCTTCTCACTCTACTAATGTTGTTGAGTCTAAGTCACTTATATTTTCTCCCAATGATTTTTTGTATAGAATCTAATAATATTGCAAACCTCATTGAAAAAATAAACCTAAAACTAAGGAATTACTTTTGATCCTAGTGAGACTATTGTTGCACTTGATGGATGTTAGGAAAGCAGAGTGCAGAAACGCCTTCCACAGTGTTAATTCAAAGAGGAGAGGAGCAGAGTTGACTTTCAATTTCATCTATAGTCACTAAGATGCACATTAACAAGATAATAGAGCAAACACAAGATTCACACAAGCACAGAGAGAACACATAATTTACGTGGGAAAACCCTTACGGGTAAAAAACCCACCACAAAAGTGAATCTCTTGTATTACAGTAAAATGTCTATTACGTACAAGCTACAAATTAAGCTCTTTCGTGTATATTACACAGTCTCTGTTCTGACAACATTCAACCTACAGATAGAATTCGGCCCATGCACCACACAGGAAACAAGCACAACGTTCTGCAATTCGGTATCCAACACAGACAACCACTCATCAACCTCCAATCATTCCCCTTAGCATTCGACCATCCGAAATTAGTCTTTACCGACTTCTGGTTTGCAAGGCAATCATCTCTCTGACCTCAATTACAAACATTTTTACAACAAGTCTTCCATGCCTCTCACACCCACTGCAACCGTTTCTTCAGATAATTATATCTCTTCTCCAAGAACAGTTCATTTCAATTTCTTCTTTACTGACTTCAACCGTTGAACTTCAAACTATCGAATAACACACAAAGTATTCTTCACCAAATCCTTTGAGTCATTCCAACATGAACCTATCAACAATGCACAACTCAAAAAGCAGTTTCACATTCGGCCATGGTCCCCATCTCTGTC
Organism: Cryptomeria japonica; assembly: GCF_030272615.1. Taxonomy (NCBI): domain Eukaryota; kingdom Viridiplantae; phylum Streptophyta; class Pinopsida; order Cupressales; family Cupressaceae; genus Cryptomeria; species Cryptomeria japonica. The sequence goes on from NC_081407.1 coordinate 342,880,898, forward strand.
GCTTTTGTCTTGACTTGTCATCAAAGTCACTTTTACATCATTGCAGGATGGCGGGATGAGAAAGTCTCCTTTCTCCTTAGATAATCCGTAACACTCCTCGGGAACCCCTAGATTATCTGCAGTGTGGCGAGGAAAGAAAACCTCCTTGCTTCCCTATTATCTCGCAGCACCACTGTTTGACCATTGTTCACCATGCGGGTTGGCGAGAAGAAACTTTCCTTCACCCTCTGACTTTATTCTGCACTATAGTTGCATTCTCTAGACAACCCTCTCGGGGTGGCGGGGAAGACAAAGTTGTCCATCTTCTACTATCCTTCAAGTTCTCTTACTGAATCCTTAGAGTCCCACGGGGTGGCAGGAGGGAGACCAAGTCTCCTTCTTCCCGCTATCTTGCTACCCTATTTGTTGCGCCTTTGTCACGCTGCAGGGTTAAACGAGAAAGACTAAGCTTTGTTTCCCCCCTATCCCATAGGGCTCTGCACACTACCTCTCTAGGTGGGTATATAACACGAGGGCTATCAACTACTTTGTCAATAATATAAAGGTTATTCACTTTCATTTGAAGATGATCAATAACATGAAAGTTATCCATACTGAACTACTCACTGCAGGAACAAAATGCCATCTGACCGAGATTTAAACCAATGAGTTTGAGGCACCTATACTCAACATTCTCCCACTTGAAGAATAACTTACTGGTATCTCCAGATCATTCAAGATTGAACATCAGCTAGAACAAATAGGCAAGATAACTACTCCCATCCAACTAACAAATCCATGCGATTGAAAAATAACACCCACAACAAGTGTTAGCAATTTAATTTCACATACCACAAAGGTATCCACCATTAGTAAAATTCATGCCTTTTAGCATAACCAACCCATAATCAGCAGCCACATGTTCCATGTGCAAACCAGTTGATGAAGAATAAACACATCCAGAAACTCCCACTGCATGGGTAATGTCAAACCTAAAAAGAACGAAAGAAACATATAAAGTCTACCAATTTAAACACATAGAATAAGTAACCATATAGTACCAAGAACCATCCATAAAGATAAGAACATCCTGCAAACAACACTGCTGCAAGAAACACCTCTCTTAACAAGCCTCACATAGCTCTTCCAATTTATTCACATCTGTCAGAATATAGAGATACAAGAACCTCATGCCATCACCCAAGTGACAACATATGACCCCAAACTAGTGATTACTGCAGTTCCATACATAACCTCACACCCAATGCCAAGTGAATCTGAACATCCATAAAGATCACTAAAAAAACAAAGAGAGAAGGTTGCAAATCAGAACATGTAGCATGTCCTTCTACATACTCCTCTAAGTGTCAACTGTGACAATGAATCTTCCAGAACTATCTAACTTTGCCATTAGTATGAAAGAAAAAAATAAAGCACTTGAGAGTCAATGGGAAATACCTCTCGAGTGACAAACTACTAAGTAGACCAAGAGTGGGGAATGAGAATGCCCCTGCAAGATCTCCAAGTCATTATGACTCATCCAAGAGCATTCTCCTCATAGGTCTATGTTGAATTTGCATTCTACCAAATTTTAGGCTCCTCGAACTTCTAGCTGAAATCTCATCAAAAGTAACCACCTCAGCATACATCTCTCATTTCAAGAGAACTATAGCCTCATCTAAGTACCTATGTATCCATGAGTGCCAACAAGTGATCAATGCATGCCAACCTCCAAATGAACTCTACATTCCCATAAAGTTCTATGATATATGACCAAGACTTCCAGCATAAAGAGAACTCACCATACCACTGTCAAAGCTCCAATTTGCAGAATCAAGAACTCATTATGACATCATGATCTTACCATCTCCTCTTAGGAGAACACATACCCCAAGTGAACATATCATGGTCTCAAGAGCAGTGTATCATGTCAGACTCTGAACTAGTATCAAGAGTGTATCATGACATAACACCATCATATTCTAAACCAACATCACTGGTCAAGCATAACCAACACCTCAAACAAGGACTCCTTAAGCCCTCAAGATATCAGCAAAACAAGAAGATCACCATCTTAGATAAAAGTATACCCGTAAATGTGAAAGACCCTTCTGTAGCAACAGGAACTAAGGCATCCTCCAAACATCTGCACACTAAGGAAAAACATCTACCATCCAATGATGAATACACAGTCATTGATAAAACTCCCACTGATTTGTGGTATCGAGCTCTCCAAGCATCATGACACTCCATCTCCCAAACCTGAAAATATTTCAAGTCCACACACACAGGTGTGCTATTAGTCACAACAAGTGAAACCAAGGTCTCCAAACCAAGGAAATAGACCATGCTACAGGACCCCATAACCAACTATCCAGGTACTCATTATCATCTATTTTCTTATCCCAAAGCAACCACACCAATGCACAAGTGACCACTTACAAGGCCAACTTACAATTTTGCATAAGCACTGAATAAAAATTTGTGGATATAGACAGTCCACATTCGAGTTATCCAAACTCACTATCACATTAGTTACATGCAAAATGAGATCTCAAAGAGAATATTCATGCAGGCAATTATGACTTAAAAAATAGATCAAACACAAATTTGATTTATCAGTCATGTCTACATTGAGCACCACAGTCTAGGAATCCATCAAGCACTACCACAGAAATGTTGAGTGACTAATCACTATCAACATCCCCATACAGAGAAATCATTTCATGTCCTCTCATCATGAAAAAAACATCCATGTAGAACTGCAACTATGTCATCTAGTAACAACCTAGAAAATAAGTCTTCAACAGAACCACAAGTCTCTTGGTATTCTAGAGAACCTTCATGATCAATCCATGCTAAGCTCCAAAATGCAACATTGCACCATCATGAAGCTCTCCAAGAACATGACCAAAGTACTCAATGCCAAGACTCACCTTTATTGATATGTCATGTTGCCAAGGTAGCACTGTAGGCACTAGCATCACTCTGAGAAGAATTAGTGTCAAAAGCGTTCTTCTTTCCCTTCTCCTCACAATCCTTTTGGATATGGACACTGTCCACAACTCTAGCACCTTGCCTTGGACTTCTTTTCAAGAGACTTTGATCTCCCTTGTGACTTGGATTTGGACCTTTTGTCCTTCTGCTCAGTTCCTTTTTCCTTTGTTCTACCCCTCATAGTCAGAGCTTCTTTGACCATTTCAGAAGATTTCCTCCATGCTTCCTTTGACAGTAGTGAAGCAAGCACATCTTCCATTTTGAAAGTGGTTGTTGTACTTCCAATGGCCATCACAAGATGATCCCATGTGTCAGGCAAGGAACATAACAAAAGCATATAGTGATCTTCGTCATTGATTGTTACACCTACAAAAATTAACTGTGCAACAATCATGTTGAAAGTATTGAGATGATTTTCTACAAGTGTACCTTCATCCATCTTCAAGGAGTACAAATTTTTCCTCAGGAATAACTTGTTCACCAGAGACTTTCCCTAATAAATATCACCAAGCTTCTTCCATAGAGTAGCTATTGTCTCCTCCTCATGAACATTCAACAGAACAAAATTTGAAAGACAAAGTCTTATCAGCCCTTTGGCTTTCTTGTCTGTTAGACCCCAATCTTCCCATTTCATGCCCGATGGTTTAGCTCCCGACACTGCAACCCAAAGGTCTCTATCCACCAATAGGTCTTCCATATTGAGTTTCCATAACTCATAGTTTTTACCATTGAACTTCTCAATGCCTACTCTTCCTGACGTGATCACCATCTCAATCTGTAATTTCATAGAAACACAAGTTCTTCTACAAAACTCCCAGAGAAGAATTAACACAAACAAGCCATCCTACCCACAAAGGTAGCACACTAACCAAGCTATGATACCAGTTGTTAGGAAAGAAGAGTGCAAAAATGCCTTCCATAGTGTTAATTCAAAGAGGAGAGGAGCAGAGGTGACTTTAAATTTCATCTACAGTCACTAAGATGCACATTAACAAGATAATAGAGAAAACACAAGATTCACACAAGAACAAAGAGAACACATAATTTACGTGGGAAAACCCTTATGGGTAAAAAACCCACCACAAAATCCAATCTCTCTTATTATAGTAAAATGTCTATTACATACAAGCTACAAATTAAGCTCTCTAGTGTATATTACACAGTCTCTATTCCAACAACATTCAACCTACAGATAGAACTCGATCCATGCAACAGTTATAATGTTCTGCAATTTGTCATCCAACATAGACCAACCACTCATCAACCTCCAATCGTTTCCCTCAGTATTTGACAATCCAAAATTAGTATTTATCAACTTCTGGTCTGCAAGGCGATCATCTCTCTGACCTTAGTTACAAACATTTTTGCATCAAGTCATCCATGCCTCTCACACCCACTGTAACCATTTCTTTAGATGATTATATCTCTGCTCCAAGAACAATTTGTTTTAATTTCTTCTTTACCGACTTCAACCGTCGAACTTCAAACTATCGAATAACACATAGAGTATTCTTCACTGAATCCTTTGGGTCATTCAAGCACAAACCTATCAACAATGCACAACTCAACAAGTCATTTCCCATTCGGTCATGGTCCCCATCTCTATCACTTTTAGCTTGAATTGTCGCTAAAGTCACTTTTACATCGTTGCGGGATGACTGGACGAGCAAGTCTCCTTGCTCCTTAGATAGCCCGCAATGCTCCTCGGGAACCGTCAGATTACCTGCGGGGTGGTGGGGAAAGAAAACCTCCTTGCTTCCCTGTTTGCCTGCAACACCGCTATTTGACCATTGTTCAGCATGCGGGGTGGCGGGAAGAAACTTCCCTTCACCCTTTGACTTTATCCCACACTACACTTGCATTCTCCAGACAACCATCGCGGGGTGGCAGGGAAGACAAAGTTGTCCATCTTCCACTATCCCGCAAGTTATCTTACTAAATCCTTAGAGTCTCGTGGGGTGGCGGGAGGGAGACCAAGTCTCCTTCTTCTCGCTATCCCATGACCCTATTTGTCATGCCTTTGTCACACTACGAGGTTAAATGAGAAAGACTAAGTTTCCTTTCCTGATGCAGTCACCGGTTAGGAGGGACCTGAAAGAGTTCAATCTGGACCAGTCAGCAAGAGTAAACACAACAAAAACACAAGGATATAATGGAGGCAATGAAGAACTGAATGAATTATATCATGAAAGTTTTTTACAATCAACCAGTAACAACTGGGTTATAGAAACCTGCTCATTGGCTTGCTAAAACATGCTTAATTAAAAAACACGTCACAACCAAGACCTCAAATCTTAAGATCTATCTTCTATGTTCTATCTCTTAACTCCTCTACATTATAATTCTCAATTACAATAATTTATACGATCCAAGGGGATCTGGTCGGCCCAAAATAAAGGATCAAATGCCAAAGAACAAGACCTAATGTGTAAAAACAACAAGGTCGACCTCCATAAAAAGGATCAAATGCCAAAGAACAAGACCTAATGTGTAAAGTCCAAAGGATGAAGTGTAGGTCAAAGGGAAGGTTGGCCATATGCCAAGGAACATCAGAATCAACGGTCAGGGCTCCACAAGCTATGGAAGGGATCCAGTAGATTCTGATAGATTACAAATGCAAATAGGTCCAGGCAACCGGTACCAAAAAACTGTCTCAGAAACTGGTAGCAATAACTTTCCAGAAAATGATCCAAATGCTCCGCGGTTTGGGAATAAGGTAGATGATCAAGTCCTCCAGCAAAAATCCAACTCCACGAGAGTCGGTGAGCCAATGCCAGAAAATGCAGAATGAAATGTTGAAACTGCGAAAAAGAAAGGAAATATTTTTTGTTGATGCAAGATTGCCAAGAACCGGGGATGCTCCTGCATCAGACATTCGGGGTTGTTGAAAAAAGTGAGTCTCTCACTTTGCTAGGGTCAGAGGAAAACCAAGGCGGTCTACCTTTACCTGAGAAATCCAAGATGAATCTTCAACTGGTCTGCCTTTCCACTTTACTAGACACTCCTTATACTGACTGCTCCGGGTACTATGCCCAATCCTACTATCCAAAATGTCTTCAATCTGATCTTGTTCCTTCCGGGGCAATTGTTTCTCCAAGTCTGGAATATTATCCTCACTGGATTCTGGTTCATGATACTGATGTAGATCTGCAATGTTAAATACAGGTGAAATACTTAGACTATCTGGTAACTCCACTTCATATGCATTTCTAGAACTAAACTTTCTCAAAATCTTGCAAGGTCCAACCTTCCTCATCTGCAACTTGTTATAAGTTCCAACCGAGTATCTTTCTTTTCTTAGATACACCATTACTTCACCGCCAACTTCAAATTCCTTATGTCTCCTCTTCTCATCTTCTTTCTCCTTATACTTGTTGTTCATGTCCTCCAAATGTTTCTTAACTTGAATATGTAAGTCCTTTATGTGATCTACAAATTCTTCCTCTTCTGCACTTCTCTGGTCTTCACTGCTAATATCTCTTAATTCTGATATACCTCTGGGGTGTTCTCCAGTAACAATCTCAAAAGGTGTCCTTTCGGTACTCCTGTTTACTAGAATTATTATAGGCAAACTCTGCTTATGCAAGAATCAAATCCCAACTTCCGGTTTTGTCTCCAACTAAGCACCTTAACAAATTTCCCAAGCTCTAGTGAACTACTTCTGTTTGTCCATCAGTCAGTGGGTGAAAAGTAGAACTGAACTTTAAATCTATCTTCATCTTCTTCCGAAGTGTTCTCCAAAAATAACCAACAAACTTAGTATCTCTGTCTGAAACTATGCTCTTAGGTAATCCATGCAATCTCACCACTTCCTTGAAAAATAGGTCAACTATATGCACTGCATCTGATGTCTTTTTACAAGGTATCAAATGCGCCATCTTCAAGAATCTATCCACTACTATAAATATAGAATCATTCCCTCTCTGTGTTTTAGGCAATCCAGGTATGAAATCCATGCTTATATCTTCCCAAGGTCTCTCTGGTACTGTCAAAGGTTTATACAATCCCACATTCTGACTACTATCCTTTGCTACTTGACAAACTCTACAACTTTGCACATATTTCCTAATAGCCTTATGAATCTGGGGCCAAAAGTAATGCTCACTCACCAATGCTATTGTTTTATCAACACCATAGTGTCTGGCTAATCCTCCACTATGTTTCTCCTTTATCAAATTCTCCCGCATAGAACTCTTAGGTATGCACCACTGAAGTCCTCTGAATAACATCCCATCCTAAATGAAGTAATCCAACCACTTGCTTCTATCTATGTAATCGGTTCTCTATATGCTCTCCAAGGTTCCTACAAATTCCGGGTCATCATCATACAAGGTCTTCAACTCCTCAAATCCTAATACTGTCACTCTCATCTCTCTCAGCAAATTCCTTCTTATACTCAATGCATCAACAACTGTTGGAGTTGAGAAAATACAACACCACAGGAGCCCAAATGATCTCTACAAGCTGAAAAACCTGTTACAAGGAGAAGCAACGAAGCAAATCACAAAAGAAAGAAATACACAGAAAATATGCTCAAAAAGAGAGAACTCAATATTCACAATATGTGTAATGTAAAAAAGCTTCTTCTTCATACAATGAAAAGAATGAACTTAACCTTTAATAGGTCAAGAAACCCTAAAAGGGGAAACCTAGGTTTGCACATAATAATTAATAAAAGAATTAATTATTATGCACCTAAAGTTAGCTTAAGTGTAAAGAGATAAAGGGAACTTAAATAATTAAACAAATATTGTTTAATTAATTAAGTAAATACCCGAATACTCTAACACCCCCCCTTAAGCTAGACTTAGGGAGAAGCTAAAACCTAGAACAACTATTGAAAGCAATAAAGATGGGTCCCGACAACAAGGCCCGATCAGGTACCCAAATACAATGAAATCTCTATGAACTGGAGAAATAGAGAAAACCACGTGGGAAAAAACTCTACTCCAAAAAGAGATGGAAAAGAACACCACTGAAGCGTGAAGAACCTACAAACTCTGTCAAAGAATAACTACTGATCTGAAGAACCTCCACTGAAATAGAACATGACCAGGTAGAGAAGACTGTAATCTATATGAGTGCCCTCAAATGACAGTACTCAAATCAGAAGGCAAACAACTGAAATCGAAGATATAGATGGCATGAAAACACCAAAGCCTGAAGAGATGATCAATCGAACCACGGAAGCATTAGAACCAACAGGAAAAACCTCCCCATAATGCTGAAGAGGGAGAGGGACAAGAACACTGAAAAGAACAACCAAGAAGAACTGCATGACGAAGAACCAGAAACATCAAAGGTGCTAAGAAAAATACATGGTGTCGTGGAAGGAACACTCACTTGACACACACCATGAGGCGAATGTCATGGAAGGAACACTCACTTGACAACGGTGGATGGCAAACAAGGCAAACATCAACCCCCTCATGACACTTTATAAGTAGTGCATGTACAACAAGGCACACAATGTGCATCATCCCAAGTAAACAATGCATGATGACACTTTATCTCAGTGCGTTTTCATAAATACAAGCTACAATGATAAGAAGGCTGGAAATAGAAACGAGAACCAAAATAGAGACATCCAACCCAAAGAAGAGATCCCAGGACTTGAAACAACCAAGATATCCACCAGAGTGTTGAAAAGCAAAAACCTGAATAAAATATGCATGGAGCAGAATATGGAAATAAAAATTATATGTCTGGAAATTACACAGCACATGCTTTCCGAAAATATAAATTTTTCAAAAAACGGAGTTCGGATGCTCATTCTACGTCCCCTGGAGTGCAAAAAAGAGACCTCACTTTGACTGGAAAAAAACACAGTAAAACAAAAAAATTGGAAAAAATTACCAATACCATGAGGTCCATCTTGGAACCATCTTTTCGACGCCTATTCGTTTTCAAAAAAATTACTCCGTATGCCCAAGATATGACCAAAAAACCAAAACCCCCTCCTGAAAGAGGCAAAAAAAGGTAGTTTGGTGGCTGGGCGGTGCTCCGGTGGCCAGTGGGTGGCGCTCCGGTGGCGGCCTGGTGGTTCTTCGATGGTGGGCTGCTGTTTCCGGTGGTCGGGCGGAGCGGAGCAGGCTGTGGTGGCGGTGGGCGTAGGGGCAGCGGGGGGTGTAGAGAGGTGCCGACGGGTGCAGAAAGGGGCCGGCGGGGGCCAGCAGGGAGCCGGAGGCCGATGCCGGCGGGAGCTGCAGGGCCGGAAGCCGAGGTTGGCAAGGGGTTGGGGGCCAAGGCTGACAGGGGGCCGGACTGACAGGTCTGGTCGCCGTACGGCGGCTGGACTGTCAGCTCGGTACCCTCCGAAAACTTTTTGCCCAAAAAAAAATTTTTTTTGATTTTTATTTTTGCAAAAAAAACAATCGCCTTTTTTTGATTTTTTTTTTCAACTTTTTACAAAAAAATCAAATTTCGGTCTGCATGCTGTAAAAAGGCAAAAAAAATTTTTTTTTGAATTTTTTTCTCGATTTGCATGCCAGGGCCGTATGGCCTAGATCTGAGAAAAAAATACTCCCAGAGGCTTAGGAACCAAAATAGGTCAAATTTTATATGACCATAGGGGTTTTCGGGCCTTTTGAGTACGATAGTGAGGTCTGTTTAGGCCCAAAGTACTCAGGAAAAAGGTCAAACCGTAAGTACATAAATTTTTTTCTGAAACCCTAGATCTGCTTCCAATACAAAAATTCTCAAAACAAGAACAGGTAGCTGTAGATCTGAAGCTCTGATACCATGTTGGAGTTGAGAAAATACAACACCACAGGAGCCCAAATGATCTCTGCAAGTTGAAAAACCTGTTACAAGGAGAAGCAACGAAGCAAATCACAAAAGAAAGAAATACACAGAAAATATGCTAAAAAAGAGAGAGCTCAATATTCACAATATGTGTAATGTAAAAAACCTTCTTCTTCATACAATGAAAAGAATGAACTTAACCTTTAATAAGCCAAGAAACCCTAAAAGGGAAAACCTAGGTTTGCACATAATAATTAATAAAAGAATTAATTATTATGCACCTAAAGTTAGCTTAAGTGTAAAAGAGATAAAGGGAACTTAAATAATTAAACAAATATTGTTTAATTAATCAAGTAAATACCCGAATACTCTAACAACAACTTTGTTAGATTTCCCACTTCTATGCTTTAACACAAAGGTTTAACTCTACAAAAATTCTACCCATCTCATATGTCTCTAATTCAACTTACTCTGACTGTTCAAATACTGCAAAGCTTGATGATCCATATACAACACGAACTCCTTAGGCAACATGTTTTTACATGTTAGGTCTTGTTCTTCGACATTTGATCCTTTTTTTTTGGACCGATCGGATCCCCTTCGATTATATAAATCATTGTAATTGAGAATTAGAATGTAGAGGAGTTAAGAGATAGAACATAGAAGATAGATATTAAGATTTGAGGTCCCAGTTGTTTTAGCAGGCCAATGAGCCAGTTTCTGTAACCTAGTTGTTACCAGTTGATTGTAAATAACTTTCATGATATAATTCATTCAGTTCTGTATTGCCTCCATCATATCCTTGTGTTTCTGCTGTGTTTACTCTTGCTGACCGGTCCGGATTGATCTCTTTGAGGTCCATCCTAACTAGTGACTGCATCATTTCCCCACTATCTCACAATGCTTTGCACACTACTTCTCCAGGCGGGTATATAAAATGAGGGTTATCAACTATTTTGTCAATTACATGAAGGTTATTCAGTTTCATTTGAAGATGATCGCATGGACATTATCCATACTGAACTACTCACTGTAGGAACAAAATGCCATCTAACCAAGATTTAAACCAGTGAGTTTGAGGCACCTGTTCTCAACAATGGACCATTATACATTAATGCAAAGATTAAGAATAAAATCTCATGAGGGGTGCTCATTAATCTAGTGTGTATAGTGAATGTTATTATTGAAGAACACATTTTTACTCAATAATTGCATTAAATTACATATGATAAATCTGATGTTGTGGTTAAGGTGTATGATGGCTTAACTTGTCCTACTATTGGTTCTATCACTCTTCCTATTGAGGTTCGTACTAAGTGCTTAGATGTTACCTTTGCTATTGTTCCTACATCAGATCAATTTCATGTGAAGTTGGGACATCCTTGGCTCTATTCCATGAAATATATTCCTTCTACAATCCATAAATGTTTGAAGTTCCCTCACAATGGCCATATTATAATGATTAATCATATCTTTTATCAACCCACAACAAAGCATGAAAATTTCACTCTTGATTACTTTTGGCCTAAAAAACCAAAACCTTTACAACCTCAAAATGATATGCTTTTCCTATCTTATAAAAAATAGAAAGCTGATATGATATTGGCCTTAAGTAAAACTAGATACCTTTCACCTATGAATATTCCTCCTCCTCCTTCTAAACTTGGACTTGTTACTACTCCTATTCCTCCTCTATATGTTGTGATCCCACCTCCTACATATTATAAAAGAGAATGCTCATAATCTTGTATCTCTCAATCTAATGAGGTTTCTTTCATCCCACCCCCCGCCCCCCCTACAAGGGAAGAAAAGAAGACTATGTTGAGTGATAGTCATTTTTCATAAGTCTCAAGTAAAACTAAAAGAAATCGTTGCGCGAGAGAGCACCGATAAAGACATCGTGTCAAGGCTCGTGAAATTTCTTCCCAAACCAATTCCTCCTTGAAGATGCCAAATGTTGTCTTACTCCCATTTGCACAACCTTCACAAAACCTTAGGGAGGAAGTTCAAATTAAATCAACAAAGTTACAAATACTTAAAAAAATGATGGTTCAATTCCTTTTCATGTTAAATATCCTATTGTAATTAATTCAGATGATGATATGGATGATGTTAATAAAGTTATTGATGCTAACAATGTTGATGCCATTGATTCTGATGATATGTATGAGCTTGTTGAGATTAATCATGAACTATCTTCACACTTTTCAAAAACACTAGAATCCTAGCTCCTAATAACAAACAAAGTGACACATCATTAGAGCATGGTCTTTGTTTGGAACTTGTATTAGCTCTAGACTTACTATGATCATTGTTTCTCCTATTTCATCTTGTCCACCATTCCTAAGTGATGTGAAGCAAGATTCGGGGGTAGATGATTTGATTGGCTAGCTTCATTTATGTTGTAAATTCTTATTTGTGTTTACTTGTATGTAATGTGCTTCCCTCATGATGTGTTGCTTGATTTGTCTTTATGTTATGTTAGGTTCTCTTTGGATGACCCTTGTTACTCCATTGGTGCAAGGTAATAAAGAGGTCGAATATGTTGTGAAATTATTCTATTTGTATTTTAATTCTTCTATTTGTTGTACACGTGCTATTGTTTGTAAATGTGTCTTTGTGTTGTCTACTTGGGGATGACACTAAGAATTGAGATCTATTTATAGTCTCTTTCATGTTGACCCTAAAGGACATTTGTTTGTTAATCTTATGTGCTCCTCTTCCATTATGCTTGTAGTTATACTACCTTTGGGGGATGGGGTCAATTCAATGAAATTATTATTGATAAACATTATTTATCAAAAGTACACACTGACCTCTGCTAGTGTATCCCTTATGTGATTTTTAGTATATGTTCTATGATCATTGCCTTGTGATTTTTCCCTTCTTGGGGGCATGCCATTGTGGCAATGTTCTTGTCTTTTGGATGCATGTATGCTACCTTAAAGCAATTTCTCCCGATAAGGTGTATGCAATCACTTTAACGTGGGGGCATACACTTTTCTCAATTTTACACTTCACGCACACACCATGCGACTTGGTTTGTACACTTTGATCACATACCATGACATGTTTGTGTTAATGTTTGTAGCTTCAGTCGAATGATCATTTAGAATACATATAATATATGCTGATTAATAATAATATATTATTATGTTATATTATTATTAATCATATAAAATTTAATATTCAATATTAATCTATTATATTATTCTAAATTAATAATTGATTGATGAAACATTATAATATTGATTAAATTATTATATTTAAAGGAGAGACATGTATGTTCAAGGACATGCCTCTCCAAAGGTATATATATATATATATATATATATAATGTTATTCAATTTGAGAACACATAGAATTTCAAGAATGCAAATATTAGTTTGAATCAGATATATACATTAAAATACATCCAATAAAACTTGGGAAAATCAACATGGTATCAAAGCTCAAGCCTGTGAAGTTTAATTTGGAGGTTGGAGAGGGTTGGGGAATTCAGTTTTTTCTAGAATTTTCAGTCTGAAATATGCCATTGTATGACCCTTGGTTGGCCTCAAAATGAGGACTATAATATATGGATGGAAATATCTGTGTTTCTAGTTTTCAAATATGTTTATCTCATCAAATTTTATTCAGTTTTGTGCAATATATGATGAATTTGGTGCAGGTCACTTGAAACCCTACCTAGGGTTAGCAGTTTTGGGAAAAATGTCATAACTTTTGTTTTAACCGTTGGATCTGGCTATAACTTGGAGGAAATGTTTGTAATTAGATTTTATAACATATCACCGAAGAGATTGGATAAATTTGGTAAATTGCAAAAGTTATTAGCAACTGTGTGTGGCAGATCATAATGAAAGTGTTGATCAAAATTATGAAAATGTTCTACATCATTCAAAGGGAATTATGATGAGAGATGATTCATGCGTGATATTTCTTATATGGGCTCACCTTATGAAAGGAAATGTTTTAAACTTAAGATAAGTATTCCATGTTTTATTAAGGCACATAAATTATCTGTTCAAGATAATTTAGTTTATGAGCTATTTGTAATCTCTCTCTGACATACCTTCAGGACGAAAGCACAATAAAATTGAATTAAAGGGAGAAATAAATTGATGCTTATAAAAAAATTGATGATTGAGACCAGATGCAGAGGGAGTCTAACATTTCAAAAGAGGACAAGAGGTTGATATAAGAACTCGAGCTTCAGAGGGAGCAGATGGTTCAATCAACTTGTGACAATTTCGATCATAGTGATTGAGAGGGATTTTCACTATTGAAGGTGAAACACTTATGAGGTAAAACTTGGTTCAATTGATTATTATACTAATGAAATCATTTAATGCCTTATGGTCCCTATGTAAATCATAAGGAAGTGACGACTTCCAAATGATTTCCACTTGTATTTTTGAGGTTATTGGAAGGTGATGATCTTACAATAACTTGAGCTTGTGGATAGAATCGCCAACAGAGGCAATCCACATGAGAGCTCATGGATAGAATCATCGACCGAGACAATCCATGTAAGAGCTTGTGGATAGAATCGCCGACTGAGGCAATCCACGTGAGAGCTCATGGATAGAATCATCGACTAAGGCAATCCACTTAAGAGCTTGTGGATAGAATCGCTGACTGAGGCAATCCACCTAAGAGCTCATGGATAGAATCGCTGACTGAGGCAATCCACATAAGAGTTTGTGGTTAGAATCGCCGACTGAGGCAATCCACGTGAGAGCTCATGGATAGAATCGCTGACTGAGGCAATCCACGTAAGAGCTTGTGGATAGAATCGCTGACTGGGGCAATCCACGTGAGAGCTCATGGATAGAATCGCCGACTGAGGTAATCCACGTGAGAGATAATGGATAGAATCATCAAATGAGGCAATCCACACAAGAGCTTATGGATAGAATCGCCGACAGAGGCAATCCACGCAAGAGCTTGTGAATAGAATCACCGACGGAGGCAAATTCACACCTTGAGACTATGGTCCCCTGTGATGAGCATCATATGGTTGATGTAAATACTCCCAATATCATGAGATGATATTTTTGAGTTATGGTGAATATCATGTGCCTTGATATTCTTGTTTATACCATACTTCCTGATATCATAGTGAGATAATATTTTCTCTATTCCATAATTAATCTAGACTTAATGCATTTGCATTGATTTTATCTTCCCTAGCTAAGAGGGAGTGTTAATTATGTTTTGTGTAGCTATGGTGAGGGCCATAAGTGTTGACATGGGAGATCACTACACATTCTGTCTGATCATCCTCCCTAGCTAAGAGGGAGTGTTAATGTTTGTAGCTTCAGTCGAATGATCATTTAGAATACATATAATATATGTTGATTAATAATAATATATTATTATGTTATATTATTATATTATTATTAATCATATAAAATTTAATATTCAATATTAATCTATTATATTATTCTAAATTAATAATTGATTGATGAAACATTATAATATTGATTAAATTATTATAATTAAAGGAGAGACATGTACATTCAAGGACATGCCTCTCCAAAGGAATATATATATATATATATATATATATATATATATATATATATATATATATATATATATATATATATATATATATATATATATATATATATAATAATGTTATTCAATTTGAGAACACATAGAATTTCAAGAATGCAAGTATCAGATTGAATCAGATATATACATTAAAATACATCCAATAAAACCTGGGAAAATCAACAGTTTGGTACATGTTGCAATACCCATTTTACAACCAATTCAATTCAATGTTTAGGTTACAGTGCAAATCAAGTCTTTTTCTTTGTAATATTTTGCACTGATTTTTTGATTTTAAATTTTCAATATAACATGAATCATTGTAAGTACAATCCTTACTAAGCCAAGAACAATCATGCTCTTTCCATCCTCTTCATGTGTTTCTCCTTTTATCTCAATATTAGATTGATAAGATCTCAAGTCCTTGGAAATTTGGTGTGTCTTGTCTCTTTGGTATAGTTTTTCAAAGTGACTTTGTACTTTACCGTGAGTATGGGCATAGGCTCATACTCTTGCTAAAGTGGGGGCTAAATGTAGCATCGTAAATTGTATCCCTATACTTGAAACTCTTGAATGTTTTGATGCATTTTCTATTGAATGGATTGAGAGATGTAAAAATATAATGGCGAATTTCCTTGCTAATATTGCCCTGAAAGGATCTGTTATGATACTTGTAGGAATATTATCTAGGTTGAGATAAAATTTAGACCTTCAGTACCTGATAAAGTGTGTAGTTGACAAGCGTTTGAAGATGATGTCAATTTACTAATTTTTTTGCAATGCATAGATAGATATGAGTCACAAGAAATTGACTGTAATTCACCGGTCCAAGTTGTTAATGATAAGCAAACAATTTTTGGAATTGAGAACATCTAGTTAAAAAATAACAAGATCCCTAGAAGATTGTTTGCATTGGAAAGGGTATTTGATGAAAATGATGGGAACTTGCTAAAGAATGCACCAACTAAAGATGAGAACCTAGAGGAAGTAAATTTAGGTACTAACATCTCTCCAAGAAAGGTCTTAATTGGGAAAAAACTAAATGGAGAAATCAGATCCAAGCTTATTACTTTATTAAAAAAGTATAAACATGTCTTCACATGGTCTTATGACGACTTGAAATATTATAGAGAAGACCTATTTCACTAGGAGATTCCTTTGAAACCAGATGCTAAACAGTTTAGGCAAAAACAAAGACAGATAAATCCTACTTTATCCCCCAAAATGCAAGAAGAATTGACAAAGCTTAGAGATGGAGAAATTATCAAGCCTAAGACACTCCACTTGGGTATTCAATTTAGTTCTAGTTAGGAAAAAAGAATGAAGATATTAGACTATGTGTGGATTTCAGGAACTTAAATGTTTCTTCTTTGAAAGACAATCACCCATTGCCTAACATGGAGGCTATGTTGTAGAAAGTGAAAGGATGTGAGTTATTGTCCATGATGGAAGGATTTTCAGGATATAACCAGGTCAAAGTCAAGGAATCTGAGCAATATAAGACAACTTTTACTACTCCATGGGGAAATTATGTGTATGTAAGGATGCCTTTTGGATTGGAAAATGCAAGGGCTAATTTTCAAAGAGATATGGATGTTGCTTTTGTAGGACTCGTAGATGCAATTATGGTTGTGTATCAAGATGATTTGACAACTTATTCTAATAAGGCAGAGGAGAATTGCCTTCACTCGTAAATAATATTTGATAGGGCTCTAGAGTATGAAATTTTTTTGAACTAAAAAAAATGTGCATTTGGAGTAATAAAAGAAAAACTACTAGGGCACATAGTTTCAAAAGATGGAATGAGAATAGTCCCTGAGAGGGTGGCTACAATTGACAAGATCCCTATCCCTAAAATAGTAAAAGAAATACAATCCTTCTTTGGCTAGATAAATTTTGTAAGAAGGTTCATTGTCAATTTTGCAGAAATAGTCAAGCCCATTTCTAAGATGCTAAAGAAGAATGCACTCATACTTTGGGATGACCTTGCAATTGAGGCATTCCATGCTATCAAAAGGGCGATTAACGATGCTCATGTTCTGATCTCTCCTGATTTTGGTAAGCCTTTTCAATTATTCTCTTTTGCTTCATATCATACTATAACAACAATTATGTTTCAAAAGAATTCATAAGGGTATGGAAAAACTATAGCATTTTTTAGTAAATCCTTACAGGCAGTTGAATTGTAGTATCATCGGGTAAAAAAGCAAGCACATTATATTGTTAAGGCCATTAAAACCTTTAGGCCTCACTTAGCAGGATATCAGGTCATTACCTATGTTCCAATCGTTGTAGTAAAGGATGTTTTTGTTAAAATTGAGGCAGCATGTAGGAGATACAGATGGATTAACAAGATTCAAGAGTTTAATATTGATATTCAGATTACCAAGCTTGTAAGGAGATAAGGCTTAGCAAAACTAATGGCAAAAACCAACTTGGAGGCGGTTTAGGTTAATATTGTCCAAACTCTGGAAGACAAGGTATGTAGTTTGGAAAGATTCCAAGGTATTCAAACATCATTTCTAATTTAAGGATTATGAAAGGCCTCAAAATTTTTACTAATAATCAAAAAAGAATCTGATGTTGCAATCTCAAAGATATGTATTTATGCAAGGAGACTTATATTGGAGGAAAAAAGGTGGTGTTTTATTGTTTTGTTTAGATGAATATCAAGCTCAAAAGGTCTTAAAGAAAATGCATGAGGGTGTTTGTGGTGGTCATTACACTACAAAAACCACAACTCATAAGATTATAAGGGTAGGTTACTACTGGCCTACCCTTTTTGTAGACACACACAGGATGGTGCAAAGATGTGAATCATGCCAAAAATTTAAAGGAAAGTTGAAGTTTTCAGGTGCTTTACCACTTAGACTAGTCCCATCAAAAGCCTTATTTTATCAATTGGGGATTAATTTTATAGGAGAAATCAATGAACCATCTAGTGGAAGGCATAAATGGATTTTAGTTGCCACTAATTATTTCACTAAATGGATTGAGGCAATTCCTACTAGAAGGGCCACTAGTAAGATTGTTATGGATTTTATCCTTGAAAATATCATTATAAGATAATTTGTGTTCCTATTAAGCTGGTCATGGATAATGCTATGTGTTTTAGGTTTTATGAATTTGTTGAGTTTTGTAACTCATATAATATACATTTATCATATTCTACACCTTATCATCCCCAAAGAAATCGACAGGCTGAATTAAGTAACAAAAGTTTGATGAAAATCATCAAAAGAAACTTGGACAAAAACAAAAGGGCTTGGGACTCAAAGCTCAAAATTGCTTTGTGGGTTGATAGAGTAACCATAAAAAAGGCAATTAATAATTCACCCTTTGAGTTAGTTTATGGGATGGATGCAAGACTCCCTGTGAATAATTTGCTCCCTATCTACAAGTTTATACAAGAACATGATGATGCCATCTTGGATCCAATTCAAGAAAGAATTATGCAACTCATTGAACTAGATGAAAGCAGGAGGGATGCACAAAAACTAAACTTGAAAATGTAGCAGCAAGCCAAGTATTTATTTGATAACATGACAAGTCAAAGGACTTTTTAAATTAATGACGTGGTCTTAATGTGGAATGCAAGAGCTCAACATAAGGGAAAACATGGTAAATTTGATGCTCTATGGCTTGGACCATATGTGACAATTGGGAAACATTGACAAGATTCATATATTTTTCAAGATGTTAGTGGAGAATTTATGGAGATACTGTGCATGGGCAGTTCTTGAAAAAGTTCTTCAACTAGTCAGAGGAAAATGCACCTTGTGAATATTTTGTATATTATATTTTCTCCTATTTTGTTTTTGTTTTTATTCTTGTAGCCTACATTCCTACAAGTCTAACTTCTCATGCCAACCATCCCAGTTTTCTGTCCCCAACTAGAGCCACTCTTGGGATGTCAAATTTTTGCTTGCAATCTCATGTCATTTTTGGATTTAGGGTTTGAAAATAGGAAGCCTTGTTTATCCTAACTAAAGACTTAAACCTTAAACCCTTGTCTAAAAGCCTTTCTTATGCCTTGTTATAATTTCATGCTCACCTATTGTGGGTGTTTTGCAGTTATTCAAGTCGCAACTTAAGCCTTGTGCAACATCCTAACAACTAGTCCCTTGCATTAGGTTTTGTAGTTGACCTTGGAATTTGTCTTTGAATTAATGGTCATGCAGGTGTGCTTGCATCAACAGTCGAGATTCATGCACTGTTGCACAGTTAGGAGGAATTCCTCACTATAGCTAAGCCCACAAGCCTGCAGTCAAAGTCTTCGGTCTTTTGCCTCATGCTTCTTCACTTCTAATCGACTGCCCATATCTTTACACAATTGCGTAGTCACAGAAAGTTGCATGTTGTAATTAACTCTGCCACTCTGCCTTGTGGATGTGGCATGGTGGTCCACACTATAGACAGGTCATCATAGCTAGACCAATCAGGACTTGCCAACGATCGAGCTTTTTCTTTAGTGGGCCACTCGATCCCACGAGGCCCATATAAACTAGTCGGGTAAAGGACAACCAGATCAAGCTTGATCGATGGATAGGAGTGCTCGTGTTGTTGTGCGACTAATGAAATTTTCTTGCTAATAATAACTCCGCAAGCTCGCGGTCAACTGAATGGTGGACCCTAAATAGTGAGCACGATAGGAAAGATGAACAGCTACGATATGTGCATCGCTGAGTCACTAATAAAAGATGACCGACCTTGACAAGGCCGTAGATGCGCAACATGGATTTATAAGCTGACATGTTCTATTTCTATTGGTCGCCGACTAAAATGTAGGTACATAGTTGTTGAAATCGCAATGTTCAAATATGAATTGCAACAGTAGTTCACGCCCACTAAATAGTTACATGCCTATAATAAATGATCCAATTCCATTGTTATAAGCCAAATTTTTGTTTAAATCATTTTACCTTGATCTCACGAAGCATATTTTGATAATTCTAACATTCTTTACATTATTTGCGTGACGTGAATTCTCACACGATAGGTTTTGTTTGCTAATAGCTATAGCTATAGTGATTTCCAATACTCTTGTGCTCGTCCACCATGTCCTATCATTAGTTGTATCCTTCTTCAACACAATTGCATGTAGATAAGCATTCCTAGAGTGTTATACATAGCTTAATTTGAAACCCTAGGAATAGTTGTTTGACCTATGTTTAACCAAAAAAATCCTAAAGAATTAGAAATGGTGGAATCATCTAGTCGAGGCAAGAGGAAGTTTGTTGATGATATTATTGCTCAACTTTTGGGGTCAACAAATACTTAGAAGAGGGCTAAAGCCAGTACCAGTTTTTTATTGACTTTACAACTACATGAAAAGACCCTATAATGGAGCCTTGGGGTTTTAACTTATGGAGAAGGTGTTATAATAAGAAAAAGGAGCACATCCCAATATGCAATATCTAGAATCTAAATTTGGGAAGGTTTTGTTCTTCCCAAATGTCTTTGTGAATGTTGACCTAGTGAGGCCTGTTGCTAACAACTATAGAGAAGGTGCAAGGGAAATTGTCGCCAAAGATGGAGGAAGATTGGTTGTTATCAATAGGCTAACAATTGTGGAGGCCTTTATGATGGATGAGTGAACAGATTGGCCATTGAGTAAAGGTGAACTGGCTAAAGAATTCAAATCTCATGAGAAGCTCTATAGGAGTAGGATTCTAGCATTTAGGCCAAGGCACCTATCAAGGGATGAAAGGGCCCTTACTCGAAGGGATCAGTCTCCATACAATATTGATTTGTTTGCTAGCTATTTCAAGGACACATAATATGCCCTATGTCAAGTCTTTGGTGTGGATGCCAAATCGTTTCTCCCCAATTGGATGTTGGTATTATGCATGGACATTCACAATAGGGATCAAACAGACCTTTTAATTATGCAGGCCTGTTGGAAGAAAAGATACATAAGGCACTTAGTGATTTCAAAGTAGGTCCCTCCCTACATTTTAGGTATTATTCAATTCTCATGCATATCTTATTGTTTAAAGGCCTTAAGGTCTAACACCTAGATCTAAGAGTTGAGCTAGTGGTCAAAAGTGAAACTGTCCTTGTCCAAGAGTGGACATATTTGTGGGACATGCACTATAAGCAATCAAATTATATTATATTTGGAAACCACTTTGTTAGAAAGTTGATGGCCATACTTCGAGGAAGTGTACATGGGGTTTGAGTGAAAGGTTTAAAAAGTTTTTAAGACCAAAGGATCTTGAGCTTGAAAAAGGAATTGGCCAAAATTGGGGGTCATGGTTTTATTTTATGGATCACACTGTTATAAGGGTTTTTGGTAGCCTTGCCACTCCAAGGCTCCTCCCAATCATTGTGCCAAACCAGATTGCTTTCTTGGAGGTGATGCATCTAATTTTTTGAAGTGGAAAAGTCCCTTACTAGGGGAGTTCATAGGAGGGGATCATTTTTCCCTTCTCAGGTTAGGGTAGGTATGTACCATTTTACAAATATGAAGGCATATGACGTTCTGGATAGCATGCTAAATAAGTAAAATCTCCCTCATGCTACATACAGGTTTTATGATTGTGAATGGTTTGTACATGGCCCAATAAAGGGAAAGAATCCTAAACATGAGTGGAATGAAGAGGAATATTTGATTAGAAATGATTTAGATTACAATAAAGTTCTCAAGTAAAAGGAGAGATGGTATAAGATAATGTACTCTAAGAACTTGAAGAGAGTTGACAACTCCTATGCCCCTTCTTGGGAAGAAATTTTGATACCTGAAGTAAAGATGAAGGCTATTTTTAGTGCCTATAGAGATGTTGATCAAATTCAATTGCCTCATCAGAGGCCAAGAGCAATGGAACCAGAGGTACCTCAAGATGAAGCTGAACCTGATTCACCCTAGTTTATCGGTTTCCCATTGGACCAACCTCTCCACCTCATATCCCTATCTAATCACCACCTCCACCTGGTTATAAGGCTGCATCCATTATTCCTTCTTCTTTTGAAGCATTATCATTGCCTCTGATGGTACCTCTCCCACCACCTAGATCTTTTATTGCCTCATCTTCAAAGAAGCTAATGGTTGCTTCCTCTTCTTGAAGTGGACAATGTCTTCTAGTTCCTGAGAGCCCTAGGGATGTGACACCTCTACATACTTTGTCCCCTGGAAGAGACATTTCTTTTGAATCTTATGATGGATTCAACAGTCAAGTTGAAGCACCTATGTATTCTCATAAATTTGACACAAGGCTTAGTGAAAGGATATAAGACCCCTCTCTAGAAAGAGCCCTTGATATTTTCAGACTTGGTGGGGGATGTCACTGATGATGTGACACTTTTTTATTATGACGAGTTCACGAGTGATGACAATTTAATTAAGACTAGGGAGTTTCAATAGTTTATACTTAAGAAAAATGCTGATGATGTATAGAGAAAGAAGGCTATGCAACTTGATAGCCTTGATGAAGGGGAAAGACTAAGGATAAAGGATGAGATTTTGAAGAATGCCAAGGAAAAGTTGGAGAGCATGAACCTTGAAATGGGGAGGCAAATTGTAAATAAAAGTGGAGTTTTTCTCCTAGAAGGTTGGGATATCTCCTCTACCATTGCTTTTGATAGCCTTAGGAGGAGACAAGATATTGATTTGAAGAGCCTATATCCATAATAGGTAAACAAACTATTCTCTGGGTATGCTTTTGATGACCAATTAGACTTGTTGGCAATATGGTGTTTATATCTGGCAACACAAAAACCATCCATGATTCAACATCACGATGAGCTCTATGAGAGCCTACTCCTTAAGAGTGCACGACAAACACAACAACAATAGAGGCAATTGATATATCAATCAATGGTGCCAAATTCACCCATAAGGTCTCCAAGAAGACAAATGAGGAAAAAAAGTACCTTAAGGAGAGGGTAAAACAATTGGAAGCACAATTATACTCTTGTCCAACTTATCAGTCTCCTGCTCTGCAACAACAATCTTCTGAGGATATTTTGGGATTGAGGAATGACCTGGTCTTGGATAGGATTGAGGCCTCAAACATGAGGAATGAGATTAATCAGTTAAATTTTTATGTTGGCTAGACATAGAAGAATGCAGTCACTAAATTGTCTGAGGCTCTTCTAGAATCCAAGTTTGATGCCATTCTAGATCATGTTGATGCTGCATGGTATGAACATAAGGAGTTGGTAGAATTTTATCAATCCCATTTGAAGTGGCAAAAAATTGTTGCTTGCTCTATTTCATTTTGTAGAGTATGGCTAATGCTCTTGAAATTTGTTTTATCAAACCTCTTTCTTTGTATCTATATACATTTAATCTTTAAAATGAAGGCAAAGTTGAATGTACTGGTTCAAGTCTTTATTACACCAGACATATACAAAGAAGATCAAATATGACCTCTCTGGTTTTCAATGTTTGATAACTTGCCACATGCCTCCTTTATTTGATACGAAGATGAGGTATCCTGAAGGAAAGAGGGTTTTGAGACCAAAATCAAATTGGAAATATGAAATCAAAATAGTATTGGAACCCAGGTAGGATGTTTTTGTTGATGAAACACAGGTTGTGAAGAAGCTTAACACCTACCTGGATGCACTATCAAAATTTGAAAGCGGGATGAAAAGAGTGGAGGTAGCTAGGAGTATCATCAATGATGAAGACTATCAAGGGAACCTCATGTTGATCCACCAAATCAAGGAACAAGGATTGAGAGTTCTTTAATTATTTTCTTTTCCTTATTTTGTTGTTTCAAAATTTTGAATAAGAAACTAACTGTCGGTTCCCACCATTTTTGAATTTTTGTATTCCTCATTTCTTTAGTTAAACAATGATAGGAAATCGATTTTATTTTGTTAGGTGATCAATTTTTAATCATGTAAAGAAGGTTTTGATTAAAAAGATTTGAGCATTAAATGCATATCTTTAAAAGGTGCAGTAAGCTACTCTTTGTCATGGTGGTTTTAATAGGTCTCTAGAGTTATCAGACTTTTCAAATTGATAAGTGGGCTTATATGAAGAAAAGAGGCTCCAGATCATCTACACTAACTACCACTTGCAGAGAAGCACCAACTACCACTTGCCGAGAAGGAAAAATAATGTATGTATCTTGTCTGCAGCATAAAAATTTTTTTTGTCTTCTTGTGTGTTAGGCGGTCACCTACTACCATAAAGAATTTTGTAAAAGAACTGAAGCTTGTTTGCATCCTTGTTTTATAAAAGGATATTCAAGGCTTTATTTTCTCTCTCTCTCGAGTCTCATATATTTCTCAGAGCACTTCATAGAAGTAGTATTGTATAGTTTTTCTATAAGTTTGTAACACATTGATATGCTTAGTCTCTACTTTACTACCTAGTTTTCTCTATGGATACAGTTTTCCTACAAAGCATATGAAGTTTTACAAGCATCTTAAAATCAAATTCAATGTTTTTCAAGTTGTCTGCAATGTTTTCTAGCAAAATCTTATGAAATCAAGAGTACGGGGACTTTTTGATTGTGTTTGCACAATGTTGCTTATGTATGTTTATTTTTTGCTTCTTCTAAGGTATAAGACTAAATACTTGAATCAAACATAAGGATTTTATAGTATTCTCATTAGATAAAAGTATGACTTGCAATTCGTTGTCATGCTATGCTTAATATCAGGAGGATATGGATGTTTCTAGTTAGGAAATTGTAGTTGTTTCATATGTTGTACTTTATTCATAACTCATTCTACCCAATGGACATGCATTGATTATGTTTCTTGTGTTATCAACTTCTTCATATCACTAAAAAATCAAAGAAAAAATATTTTCATGTTGATCATTGTAAGTTTACTTTGAGTTTTCAATTTTTTAGAGTTAGGATTGTCTATTCTCAAGGTTTTCAGAGCTCATTAGTCAGGGATATAGCTACACCCACTCAAATTATACACCCTCTGATTGTCCAAGATTTGAGAACATATATGTTGTAATACCTAAATAAAAGGAATTAGGATCAAAAGGTATTGATATAAGGTTTACCCACTTAAGTTTAACAGAGCCTGAAGTGTAGAGGATTGTGACAAGCTCCTTATCTCTAGTCACTATCTTGTTAGTTGGCCTTTGATCCAAGCCCTTGTAGATTGAAGTTGGCTACTAATAGAGGATGCTTGGGTACATTAGTTGGAAAAACCAACAGGAGACATGCATAGAGATTTATTATACAAATTATTCTACAAGAAGAAAAGAATAGTCTAGCAAATATCTTGAGAGATTAACACATGTTTAGGTAACCCCATGACTCCATATCGTTGCTTAAGTGCAATTTTTTCTTAAACTTAAATAGCTGAAATGTTCCTATGCAAATTTTTAAATAAGAGGAAATGATAAATTGGAATCTTTCCCTATTTTAGTAGAGCAATAACTACTTAAAAATTGAAAATAAGCTTTTAAAAAAGGGGCATTGGAAATAAGCACTTATTAGGAAGAATGACATGTGACTCTAGAAATTTTAGTCGCTCTTTATTATTTGTATCTAATTTTTCTTCCAAACATTTATCTTGAGGAATTATTATTAATTTTTTAATTTAAAAATACAATTTAAGATGACTGCTTATAAGCAAGCAAATATAACATAATATATATTTGTTTTGGTCACTAATCACCTATTACGATCTATAGGATAATAGATTTATATATCTCTATTTCTATGTATGGTTCTGCTTGTTGTCTATATAGCATGTGTGACTCTAAGAATGCTACGATTGAAGGATACATGCAACCACTTTTTTGATAAGGTTTTAGATACATTCAACAAGGCGTGAGATGAGAACATCTAATGAACATGAATATAGAAACGTGGAAGTATGACAGGGCACATGGAAATTTCACTCAATGCCTGAAAGAAAGTAATGCTAAAGCGATAAAATGACTGTCAAAAGCACACAGAGCATATTCAAATGATTCTTGAAGAAAAAATAAGAGCATTTATATGCCGTAAAGACCAAGAATTGAGTATTCTTCTATCACTAAGACAGACATGACCATCTACTCCTCTAAAAGGAGTCTTTCTGTACTAGTTTTTAACCTCTCCACTACTTGTAACATAAGATATTTAAATAGTTAAAATAAATAGTAAAAAGATACAATCTTTTTCTAATAATATATCACTATTCGACTTTATATTCTTGTATCTAAATTGTATTCTAATTTGATTGTTGGTGATTTTTTTTATTATGAGGAAAGGAAACAACGTAACCGAATACAACTTCTTACATTGATCTATATAGGAGAGTGAATGCAAAAAGTTTCTAAACTCTTTATCATTTATAGATTTAGATTCACATCTAATTAAAACATAAGCAAATATTTAAATAGAATAAACTCATAACACAACATAGATGTGGGAAAACCTTTCTGAGAAAAATCCACACTCCAAACACCTAGCTTAATTGTATTAATCAACAACAACAATAGTTGCAATGCAATCTCAAAACTATGCCCTTTAGGAGTCATCACACTATTATAGGATTGTGGAATAAATCCAGCATCATAAGGGTTTCAACCTGTTATATAAAATGAGCTAAGACACTACATATTTATAAAGCTCAACAATGGTTTCCTAACCCAACTTCAATGTCTAAGAGGTAAGTTGTGTCATAAACATCTTGCTATTCCCATGGTACATTGCACATAGCAACTTCCAAAGTAACAATACATATATCTCATCCATTATGGTTATCTTGTCAAATACAATCTAAGTTCAACATAGAAATTGCAATAACCAAGAATAAATGCTTTCCTTATCTCACACCACTCAATGTCAAAAGTGAACTCCACTATAAATGTCAATTGTTAAACATTAACTCCAATCCATAATAGAAAATTGCCAAACCAATTTTCACTTCAAAATGGAAATATATGATGACATCTTCCCAAAATATAGAATCTTCCAAGTGGGCACCAACTTCCTAAAAATAGGGATTATGTCATCTCATCACTCTCTATGTAGGATGCCACCTCACCAAGATGTCCCACAAAGATGAATGACAACTTAGGAAATTAATAACTTAGGATAAATCCATTATGTAACAATATTTAATTAATTGAATCAAATAACCAATGTTAGGATTCCAAGGTCGAGACACCTTAATCCTAACATTCTCCCACTTGTCGAAGATCTGTCAAGAGTCTACAACATCAACTTCTCAAGCCCCAAGGCCCATGTAACTAGTACACCATTTGAACTTCTCAATGCTCACTAGCTTTGTCAATGCATTTGCAACATTCGCTAAACTATCAACCTTCTCCAACTTCACCTTTCCATCTTCTACCATGTATCACAAACAAAATAAAAGTACACATCAATGTGCTTTGTTTTGTCAAGGAAAGTAGGGTTCTTGATGCAGCCATAACCGGTAAAAACCCTCAAAAGAGTCAATCGACTTATGCAGCAAGAGAGACACAACGAAAGAAGCAAGAAAACATAACAAGTTCAAATAAACTGACCATATTAAATCCTTAGAACTTCCAGCAATCATCATATTATTATCAAAGAACATCCGGTAATTAACCAGTTACATGCAGGCTTCAAGCCAGATACAATCCAATCAGGACTCTAAGAATCAACCGGATCACAACATGCGAATCTCAATCCTTATTCTAACTTCTACTTCCTCTGCCCCTACAATGATTACATAATTTATACTCACCGGAACATATCCGGGACGGCCTCATAAGATTACATTCACCAATGCAGGAAAATGAAATGTTTAATTAGGTCGGCCCAAAGATTTAAGAAATATTTCCGAAAAATAACAACCAAGTGATGCGGTTCAGCAAGAAGGTCGACCACACACCAAAGAATATTAGACAAGACCCAAAATAGATCCATACGCCAAAAATCGCACCTGTAATGAAGGAAAACCAACCGACAAGCACAAGAATTGTCCCAGAACCTAGAAACAGTCAACCAGAAGTGATAACTGAACAGAAAAGAACCCAAATGAACTAGAAATCTGGAATCAAGCACATGAAACTGCCGAGAAAATGAAAATAAGAATTGCCACGAAGAACAAGCAACTACTGGTACCAACCGGTAAGAACACAAAAAAATTGCACAAAGAACTAAACAAGAACAAAACTGAAAGGGAATATTTTTGGTCGATGCAAGATTGCTCATCGACCGGGGATGCTCCTGCATCAGTTCTTAGATAAGCTAATGACACTCTGACGATTACAACAAATAGTAATTTGTCTTGCAACAAAACCAGTATCAAAACTCAATGTCTTAAGTCAAATGGCTTCCTTACAAGCATTAGTAGCTAACATGTACTCTGCTTCTATCATGGACAAAGAAACTACAACCTATCACTTACTCATCTAATTGATAGCACCGCCAAACATTATGAAAACATACTAATTGATTGATCTCTTGTTGTTAATGTCTCCTGCCCAATTTGAATCCACAAACCCACAAACACAAACTAAATGTTGAGGTCCACTAGAATAGCCATGAAAACATAAGGAATACTTGGAAGTACCCCACAAATATTTGAATACTTTCTTTACTGCATCCTAATGCACTTGTCTAGGATTAACCATAAACCAACTCAGGACTCCCACTACATGGGAAATGTCTAGCCTAGTACAAACCATGGCATACATCAAACTTCCTACAACACTCGCATACAGTACTTTGGTCATGTCCTCTATTTGAATAGGAGATTTTGGACAATTCTCAATTGATAACTTTGTTCCTTGCAAAATAGGAACTTTCAAGGATTTGCAAGTCAACATGATGAATCTCTCCAACCCCAAGTTCACACACTTACTCTAGCTTAACCAAAGATTTTTGCTAGCTCTATCTCTTCCAATCTCCATCCCTAGGATATACCTTGCTGCACCTAAATCTTTCATATCAAATTGCACGCTAACAATTGAAACTTCAAATCTGAAATCATATTTATATTTCCGAAAAAATAGCATATCCTCTACATACAAAGCAAGTATGAAAATGTGAACATTTTCAGTTTTGAAATACACACTATGGTTATATTTAGATCTCTAAAATCCCCAAATCAACACATAAGTGTCAATTTTTTGGTACCACATCCTAGGAGATTGTTTCAAACCATAAAAAGATTTCAACTTACATGCCAGATGTTCTGTACTTTCAACCACGAAATGCTCATGTTATGGCATATAAATATCTTTCTCCAAATCAACATGAAGGAATGTTGTCTTCACATCCATTTTCTCAATTTCTTAATCATATTTTTTTGTAAGTGATAAAAAATGAATGGATGTCAACTTTGCTACAAGATAAAAAATCTCACCAAAGTCAAATCCCTCCTTTTGTGAATACTTCTTTGCAACCAATTGTGTATTTCTTCTTGAACACTCATTTATAACCAACGGATTTAGGTCCATTAGACAAAGGCACCGGATCCCAAGTATCATTTTTATTCAAAGAAGCCATCTCTTTGTCCATGCTTTTTTTCCAAGAATTTGTATCATCCATACCCATAGCTTCTCTAGTAGTCCTAGGCTCATTAGTATTAGAAATCATCAATGCATAATCACAATTTGAATCCAACAACAAATAACCAAACCTTTCCGATGAATAACCAAATATTTTCGGTTGTTGCCTATCACATGTAGACCTCCTCAATTGCCGAGGTTGAGGTTCTTCATCTTCTTCAGAATGCTTAGAGCTTCTAGAGCTCTCCTCATCATATGGTCCAATATGAGTGCGTAGTTCATCTTTTCTCGGAGTATGTGGAACTTGAACTACCTTCTTTCTTTTCTCCTCTTTCTTTGGTTGCGATAATATAGTGGAAGATTTCATCTGTTTGAATATTAAAATTTTGCTATAAAGAAGCTTCTGGGCCATTAGATCTCAAAGCTTGTACCCTTTCACACCAAAACTATATCCAATGAAGATAAATTTAACCATCTTGTTTTTCAACTTAGACATCTTCTCACTTGGCACATTTGCATATGCCTCGCAACCAAATACTTTGAGAAGCCTCAATGAAGGATTTTTACCAAACCAGGCTTCCATGAGTGTCATGTCAACAAGAGCTGATGTAGAAGATTTGTTGATCAAAATAACATGCAGTGGCTAAAAATTTAGCCCAAAACTTTTTCTCAATGCCAACACCACTCAAGATACTCCTAGCCTTTTCCATCAATTTCTTGTTCATTTTCTTTGAAATTTCATTCTATTGAGGGGTACATGGAGTTGTCTCATGTCTTTCAATCCTACACTCTTTACAAAACTTATAAAACTTTTCAAAACAAAACTCGTGCTGCTGTTGTCATTTGTCAAACATCTAATCTTTTTATCAACTAATTTTCAACTAAGGATTTAAACTTCTTAAATTGACTAAAGACTCCAGCCTTACTCCTGAAGAAATAAACAAATGTCCTTCTACTGTAATCATCTATAACAGATAATTGCATACAATTTTATTTATGAAAGATACAATATTCACATAAGTTGAACTCAAGATTGCAATCTTCAAGGCCTTCTACAAGGCTCTTAGATCTTAAGGTTTTGAGACCCTTCTCACCAATATGTCCAAGTCTCTGGTACCATAACATCATCTTCACAATTGGAAGCTTCATTATTAAAGAATGAGCACCCTTAGGTATCCAAAAAGAACGACCATCAAAAGTAGATGCAACAAATTTCTTCACTACTTTATTTGATGGTGAGGATGAAGAATCTAAATATTATTTATATGACTTATCAGAAGAACTATTGCACTAGACAATGCAAGCATCTAGCTTGTACAAGGTTCCTATCCAAACTCCTTTAGCCAAAACCATAACTCCTCTAGTCATCTTACATCCTCCACTCAAGAAGACAACTTGCACACCCACATCATTCAATTACTTAATAAAATGAGGTTTTGTGTCAAACTTGGGCTATGCAACACACGGTCAATTCCCTTCACTTTGCCATCGATGAATTTAATTTAGACTCCCCCACAACCAATTGTTTCTAGATGACATTGGGATAAACCCTTCCACCATCAAATTCTTTATATTTTGAGAAGCAATCTCTTTGTGAGGTCATGTGAAAAGATGCCCTAGAGTTTATTAATCAAACATCTTCTAATGCTTACGTTGCCAAAGTTGCAAGCAATGCTTCATTGAAATAATCATTCTCCATCTCAATTCTTCTAGATGTGCTTGCAATATTTTTCTGCAATAGGATACCAACAAAAGCACTTTTGCAAAACTCCCACTAACACTTAGATCAATACAAAAAATCCAACAAAACCCACAACTAAGATCAAAGTTGATAAGGCTCCAATACCAACACAAAGGAAATTAATGAAATATAGCTTCTTGCATTGATCTATACATGAGAGTGTGTAAAAAATTTCTAAACCCTTTAACATTTATAGATTCATATGCACATTTAATTAAAATATAAGCAATGATTCAAAACAAAATAAACTCATAACATATATGTGGGAAAACCCTTTCAAGAAAAAAAATGCACACTCCAAACACCTAGCTCAATTGTATCACTTAGCAACATAAACAAAACTACAATACAATATCAACGCTATGCTCTTCAAGAGTCTTCACACTAGTATAGGATTCTGGAATAATTTCGGTAGCATAACAATCTCTCTCAAAATCTTCAACCTATCATACAAAATGAGGTTACAAGGCACGACATATTTATAGAGCTCAACACAAAGTGGTAGGCACCCATGGTTTCCAAAACCAACTTCAATGCTTAAGAGGTAAGTTATGTCATAAACAATGTATTGCTAATCCCATGACACATTGCACATAGCAACTTCCAAAGAAACAACACCTATCTCATCCATAACATTCATCTTGCCAAATACAATGTAAGTTCAACATGGAAACTACCATAACCAAGAATAGGTGCTTTCCTTACCTCACACCACTTGTCAAAAATGAACTCCACCATAAATGTCAAACAGTCAATCCAATTCACAACATAAATCGCAAACCAAGACTCTTTAGTCAACATAGAAACTTTCCATATCAATTTCCACTCCAAAATAGAAATATATGACATCTTCCCAAAACATAGAATCTTCCAAATGGGTGCCAACATCCTAAAAATAGGGATTATGCCATCTCATTGCTTCCCATGCAGGATGCCACCTCACCAAGAGGTCCCACAAAGGTGAATACCAACTTAGGAAATTATTAACTTAGGATAAATCTATTATGCAACAACATTTAATCAATAACATCAAATAACCAATGTAAGGACTCCAAGGTTGAGACACCTTAATCCCAACAGTTTTCCAAAATGTTGATGATTTTCTCAAGGTGTGAGTACCTCTACATTAGACTTCTTCACTTTCTAGTAGAATGCCTTCTCTTGGCTTCGTTCTAGCCGTTGCTTCCTTTTCTGAACCTAAAAATTCCGAAGAGTGTGTTGATGGAACCCTTGTTCTTTGCACACCTTTGAATTTTGTGCATTTTTTTCTTTGTTGATTAGGTTTTCTTCTTCTTTATGCGTTGTAGAATAGATCAAAGTGATGCCAGAGAATTCCCTATCTCCCTAATCTAAGGTTGCAAAATGGTGTATCCTAAAATATTAGCCAATGAAGGAAGATAGGTGTTCCTAAACATGTATCTATATAAAAAACAGACAATTTAGGTGTACAAAATACTAGGTAGAGGCTTGGTGTTGTGTAGGTTGCTAACATTTTGTTGTCTTTTGAGTTGGCTATATGTAATGGTTTGTTGTGGAGAAACTTGGCTGCAATTATGGTATTATTTTTGTTGTTTGTTATGAAGAGTTTCAAGGGCCCTTCAAAAATCATTTTACACATGTAATACAAAAATACACATATTATATTTGATGATGCATTTTGGATGGATGCACAAGAGATTTTGCAATTTTCAAAGCCTTCTGTCAAAGTGCTAACATCAGTTAATAGGAAAGCCTTACATGGGTTTGTTTATGAGGCCATAGATAAAGCAAAGGTGAAAATATAGTCTAAAATGTATAATGATGAGAGGAGAATCATGCAAGTTTAGGAGATCATTGATGCTAGATGGATCACTCAATGCATTATCATGTCCATGCTACAAATTACTTTCAAAATCCATCTACCTTTAATTCTCAATCATTCATGGAGGATAGAGAAGTAAGTGCAAGGTTGTTCAAATCCCATATTCTTTCCCAATATAGAGGAAAGACAATCAACCATGGCAAAGTTGTTATTGTACAATCAAACAATGAGATTCTTTTCTAACATATATGGTGAAATCAAGGATGAAAATAAGAGTAGGTATTCTTTTCTAAAGTAATAATTTATAGTTTGAATTATCACAAAAGTAAAATTCAACCACTTGGCTTTATTAATAAATTTTGTTTTTGTGACTAATATAATGTTAGTGGAATGGTTTGAGTACATTGGTCATGAGGCCAAGTCACCCAATCATGCAATTTTTTTTACTTATGAGCATTATTGGAGTATGTTTGAATATGTACACTCTGGGAAATGTAATTGATTGAGCCAACAACAAAATAATGGTTTGGTCATTGGATACCACAACCTTATTTTTTCTTAAAGAAAATTTTAAATTTAATAACTTTCCAATTATGAGTTTTAGTATTTTTTTTATATTTTTAGGATGCAATAGTAGCTTCAAAACTCTTGTATTAATTATTGCTACCCTCAAGTAGTGTTGAAGATTATCAACTAATTGATCTATATGAGGTCAATCCTAATTCAGAATGGACCACAATTGAAAATGAGCCTATATTTAGTGAAGATGATTTGGATATCTTAAATGAAGTTTGGATAATTGTGACCATGTCTGTTTGGAGCAATGGGCTACAAATGCAATGACATTGCTTCCTTTTCAAATATTTAGGGACGACTACCTTATAGACTAACCGAATTTCAAATTTTGTGCTCTCCATTTTTATTTTGTATATGATTTATAAGTAATGATTCTATGTCCATATATATTGCACAACTAAAAATTTGATTTTTCAGAAGAATTCAAGGATAGTTGGCAAAATTGTATCTTATATTTTATAATTAAATTTGGACTTCAATTCTTTTTTAATGCCCTCTTCTAGCATAAGATAATATTTTTTCCATATCTTCTATGAATAATTTAGCATCTTTCAATTTGTTATGTTTTGTTGTAATATTTGACCATGAAGATATTCAACCAAGACCAAGGAGCTTCAATTAAGACATCAAGAGACCTAAAATGGAAGAATACTTATTTTCTACTAAATAATGCAAGCAAACAATGATTCTAGATTAGATTGAGAGATTGCTCATATGTGAGTTACAAGTGGATATATAGGATACACAATGCAAATATGTGTATGGAAAATGAATATGAGACAATAGGAGATGTAATCACATGTGTGCACATTATCTCCTCCAAACTAGGAAAATACAATTCATATTGCACAAATACAGTCTACCTAAGAAAAATATTTTGTATTACATGCATAATATATAACTAAGTTGTTGAAGTTTCAAAGCTTTGATACCAGGTTGAATTTTGCAACACAAACGCACAAGATCAAATGAGAAACAAAAACACTTTCCACAAATGAAAGCTTCATAAAAGAATGTTGTGTTACTCAAAAGCAAAGAATGCAAAATTATTGGGTGAATTACAATTGTACAATCAGGTGCTTATAAAGAAAGCACGTAGCTAAATTTAGGAGAACTAAAGTGCAAGCATGAGGAGCTAAATAAAGCTCAACTCTAGCTAAAGCTAGATGCACAAAAGCTAAATTAGAAGCAAGCACTCCTAAGTGAACTTAAGCAATAAAACATAACTATTTGTAAGATAACAATTAATAGGTAAATATGTTGAGTAGAAAAAATCTAAATGCATGAATGCAGAAATGGGTCTTGGCAACAAAAGGCCTGATTAGGTATCCATGTTCAAAGCAATGAAGTATCTCTAATAGGAGAAAATGAGAAAGACCATGTGAGATAAACCCCCTCTCCAAGATTGAGAGATGCAATGCATGAAAAGAAACATGAACTGCTAAAAAAAGGAATGAAGGACTAATAAAACTCCAAGAAAATGTCCAAAATGAATAGGAACATGAAGAAGATCCTCAAAGCACAAAGAAGCTGCAAATGATTATCGAATGGTAACTGCTATAGTGTTGAATGAAGAACCTTCTTTGAAACCAAGATGATGATTACGATCAAGAAGACAACAATTTGCATGAGTGCCCCCCAATGACACTACTTCAACAATCAGATGGAAAACAAAGGTAAAACATTTGGCAATCGAAGATATAGATGACACATGAATCTTCACGAGTGACCCCAATGACACTACTCAACCATGCAAGAGTGAATTGCTAGTCGAAAATGCAGGTGCCAATAGTTTGACGAACACTAATGAACAACCAAAGATGGAAGGTCACCTCCACAAAATTGGAATGAAAGAGTGTTGAACTCCAAATTTAAACCTAAGAAGCATTACCACCAATAGTAGAAACCCCCCGATAATTGCTAACAAGTGAGAGGCATGACAGGTCCACTGAAAATGTGTGTCACCATGAAGTGCATGAAGGAGAATTTGAATGTGCTCAAGAAAGTACTTGCAACTGAAAAAAGGGCATGCAACCAATACACAAACACATGGGACAATAATCTCTAGAATTCGATGTTGTCATGGATGGACACTCACTAGACAAAGGTGTGATAACAAAACACAAGGCACTACCCAACCCCCCATGACACTTTATAATACATTGCATGTAGAAAATAAGGCACAACAAAATGTGCAAAATGTGCAAAAACCATACACAAGAGTTGCACTTTATCTTAGTGTGTCTACATGCAAACAAATGCATGAAAAGGATGTTCAAACTGCCTAAATAGGGAAATGTGCTTACAAAACATGTAGGACAACCCAAGAGAAGCCATCCACTACAAACTCAATGTTTCTAGGAGCCAAAAAAACCAAGTAATCAACCATAAAGTGAAAGCACAAAAGGATGAATAAAAAGTTATTTGGGGCAATATTTGGATAAATTAATAGCATGGCTAAATAGAAGACTCTGGGAGCTTTTTGACGATATGTGAAAGTTAACAAATGGAGTCTCTTTGCCCAAGTTATGGCCTCAAAAATGCAAAAACAAGTCTAATTTTGGAGGCCTGTAGCAAACACTTGGAGCACAGTCTGAAAAAACTACCACCATGAATAGATCAATGTTGAAATCAGCTTTCCGACAATATGTAAAAGCAAAAAATCAGAGACCGTATGACCAAGTTATGGGCAAAAAATCAACTGCATGTCAATAAGGATTGGAAGGCTTGAAGAGTTCCCAAAAATAGAAAACTTTTGAAAATAGCAACTTTCCAAAAAATAGGAAGTTTTCAAAAATAGTAAGTTTCCAAAAAAAGAAACTTTTCAAAATACAAACTTTCTTTAAAAAAAAGTTTCTCAAAGTAGAAAGTTTTTAAAAATGGAAACTTGCCAAAAATGGAAACTTTTTGAATATTTTTGCAAAAATTCCCCGATCTTCAATTTTGATAAATTAACAGGGGATTTTAAGGTTTTGTGGGCCTTTTGAGTGTGATAGTGAGCTCTATTTCGCTCCAAACTGACCAATTTTTTCATTGCCCTGCAAAACTTGCCTTGAAAAATGTGTCAACCAATTTCACCCCAAATTTTAACTACTTGAATTATAACAAAATGATAGTCAATCTTAAGTATTTTGATGTTGCGAACATGATGGTGAGACCCTTTTTTCTCCAAAATTGATAAATTTTTTGCCCACTACTAGATTCATAAAAAAGAAAATCTAGGACCATGCAACTCTTCTGAGAAAAGAAAACCCTCAATGGTTGAGAAGAGGCTTGTTGAATCCATCTCTAATACCATGTCGAAGTTTCAAAGCTTTGATACCATGGTGATTTTTCAAAGTTTTGATACAATATTGAATTTTGCAACGCAGGCCTACAAGATTAAACGACAAACAAAACACCTACAAACGAGAGTTGCACAAAAAAATGCTATATTACTTGAAATCGAAGAATACAAAATTACAAGATGAATTACAATTTTACAATGAGGTGCTTATAAAGAAAGTATAGAGCTAAATTTAGGAGAACTAAAGTGCAAGCATGAGGAGCTAAATAAAGCTCAACTCTAGTTAAAGCTAGATGCACAAAAACTAAATTAGAAGCAAGCTCTCTGAAGTGAACTTAAACAAAAAATCATAACTAGTTGTAAAGAAGCACTAATAGCTAAATATGCTCTAACAAAAGTAACCAATTAATTACAAGAAAATAAAAATAATGCACCAATATGTGCCATACTTGTAGCTTAGGTGGGTAGGAAAGATAAATGGACAAATGCGTTTTGAAAAATGTATAGCTATATTATGTAACCACACACAAATTGTGTCCCTCGAGGAAGTAGGGAGTATAAAACTTCATATGAGGAAAAATTCCTCCAAAAATGAAGCCTCCCAAAATAGAGAGATAAGAAGAGAGACCATAATGTCTCCACTCAAGATGCAATCTTCTACTTTGATGGTATATGCTCCAACATAAATGCTTAAGATATCTATTTGTCTTGAATATTGTTTCTACCCTTACAAAGAAACAAACACAAAGGTGAATGCAAGCTATCTCCGATTCTAAAAAGGAAAATGAGAAAAAATATATGAAGGTATGATGTCTCTTGAAACTACTTAAATGTCACCATGTTGGTACTAGAAGGAAGCACAACCAAATTAGTTTTACAAAGTGTGCGCCCTTGGCCTCCTTGTGTTGTGTAGTGCAGCGCTTGGGTTTGTGACATGGCTTAACCGCCTTCTGTGGATTCTATAAGTCTAGTGGTTGTATTGGGCATTAACAAGTCGATCTTTTGGTGCAACGACAACTGCACTTGTAACAAGTGGTATCAGAGCTTGGTCACAAATTCAAACCCCTCGCTTGTGCTGGGGGGATTGTTGCAAGGTGTGCGCCCTTGGTCTTCTTGTGTTGTGCAACACAATGCTCGAGTTTGTGACATGGCTTAACCGCCTCCTGTGGATTCTATAAATGTAGTGGTTGTATCAGGCATTAACAAGTCGATCTTTTAGTGCAATGACAACCACACTTGTAACAATTAGGACTCGTAAGACTAACTAAATAAAGTGACAATTTATAATCTTGTACAAACGAATGCAAACTAAAATCTAAAGACAAAAATGGTGAGACAATGGCTATGATGGAATATTATCAAATAATATATAGATGTCCTCAACTATTTACTCTAATTTACAAGGGACTCAATAAACAA
This sequence comes from Cryptomeria japonica, assembly GCF_030272615.1. Lineage (NCBI taxonomy): Eukaryota > Viridiplantae > Streptophyta > Pinopsida > Cupressales > Cupressaceae > Cryptomeria > Cryptomeria japonica. The sequence goes on from NC_081407.1 coordinate 342,919,416, forward strand.
AAATGTAAGATCTCTTAAGTACTCATCCTAAAAAGCTAGCTTTGGAAGATGATGAACATGATCCTATTGATAAATAATCAGTGGAAGCTATGGACATAGCAACACTACACTTAGTAGTAGCAACAAGAGATGGAATGACAATACATCTCTAGAAACTTAGTTGATGAAAGGACTAAGGTTCAAATGACCATAATGTATCTCCTCAAAAGAGTAATACTAGATGCTTAAGTATGAACATCATATATATCTACCAATATTGAAATACAAGAGTCAACCTCAAGATATTAACTCAAATAAAAAAGATGAACCCTTTGAATGAGTATTAGAGTCCTAGAAGTTGAAATATTAACCAAAATCTCTAAAGAATATTAAGAAAAGTCACCATGTCATTACAAAATTCACTTTTCCAATAATCAAGCATGACAAATATTTTAGTCATGTGGTGGATTCTCACAATCATCTAGAGTAACAAGGCAATCTAAGACTCGATCATCTAGGAAAGGAGGATCAACTAGATTTCTTTATATCTATATTTTGATCCAAAGAGTACAAGGGCACTCAGTGTTAATTGTGACGTGGGTTGTATAGTAGTCAACATTGCATCCAATAGATCTAAGGATATGGCCAATCATGTTTTTTCCTACAATCTTTTAATGTAGAGTACTTGACTTAGGGATAATTCCATGTACAAATAGGGCAAGAGCTTAAGCCATTTGAAAATTCTCAATTCTTTTTGTTAAGACTTATAGTTCTATTTTTCCAAGTCAATAGCAAAACAATGATGCATAATACCCATGAATACCAATATTATTATTCTCAGAACAATAGACAAATCAAGAGACTCAACTTGAAAGAGCAAAGGAAATTATAATATCACCCCCCAAAATTACACATAGAATAGATCCCCCTAATACAAATTGATTTTGACACTCTATATTTAGTGCACACATAATTGTGATTTGCTAAAAAGTGCAAAGTCTTGAACTTCATGAACTGTCAAACTAAAGCTACAATGCTAAAACTATAGATCTATTTCAACCTACAACACATAAAAAGATCTAATAAAAAATATCAAAAATTAGATTAGGATAAAGTTTGGAGCATCATATTTCACTCAATACCACTTCAAATCCTCATTGTAACCACGTGTTGGAAAATTCTCTATGTTCTCTTTCCAACAAATTTGAGATCACATTTTTAAGACATGAAGTGTATGACTATAGGATTCAAGGAGAATCCAAACACAAACCTATATCTAGGCGAGTGAAGAAAGTTTTTAAAAGTTAGATGTAAACAACAAATTATGTAGAATATAAATATTAACTGGAATCTAATATGAACATTGAAAACATCTATTGATTATAATGATTGCACACAAATATATAGGATTCTAGGATGAATGGATCAAGGAGATCGTGAGTTTTACTCAATAACTTCCAATTAAGGGTTGAGAGAATTCAATCCAACTAAAGAAAAAGTGACCTTGACTAAATAGAGGGGGCACCTAACTACTATCAATAAAGAGTTAACAAGATAGTGGTGGCACTTCTCCCAAAAGTTGAGTAAACATGTCACTATTAGCTACTTAGAAGAAGAAAAATATTAATATCTGGTATAAATTTATTAAGTATGTACGATATCACATTTAAGATAAAAAAATTATCCAAGGTGAAGAAAATATTACACCAACAAAGACCTTCCAGTAACATGGATTTTTTAAGGAGAAGAATGAACAAATAAGTTTATGATAGGATCTCCAGTCAACTACTTCAATTTTAGCAAAATTGTAGTTAATCTATAGATTTTTTTTCATTTTGGGTGTGATGACAAGGTTAAACTTAAGCCAACATACACCAAAATAACAATAATCTATTTGATTTTACAAACACCTATCAAATTAAAACTCTTGTAGATCCAACCTTTGAAGTCTAATTTAGACGTGACAAAAAGAAAAATTCATTATTTTAAATATTGTGAACTCATATTTGCTCCATTGAGCTCAAATTGTTGTTTTAGTACAAAGCCACACAAGAAACCCCACAAAATCTAACATTTCTATCAAGTTTTAAAGATTCTCTAAGTCGGTATACTAAAATTTTTAGGAAATACAAAATTAACAATCTAGATCTGTAAAAAGACCAATAAAAAGCAACCTTACAAGCTTTGATATCATGTGAGATTTGACTATAGAGATAGTCAAACAAGATCAGTGAGCTTTAATGAAGGCACAATGAGAGTAAAATTTTATTCTATCAAATGATGCAAATAAATAATGTAAAATAATTTGAGAGATTGTTCAAGTGAGAGCTACAAGTGTATATACAAGATACACCACCAAGAAATATGAATGTACAACCAATGTGGGATAATAGATGTAGTTGTATGTACACACATCCCTACCAAACTTAAAAAGTACAAGTCACAAGCCACAAATATAACCTATCCAAGCAAGCTTATCCTATCCTAAGTGCATAATATGCAATAAAGTAATTAATTAAATGTAAGAAAACAAATAATACACCAACATTTTTTATTTTAAATTTGTGAAATTAAATTCCAATTACACTTTTAGTTTAGCATGTGGTTGCCCTGTAAGTATAATATGACTCATTTAAATAGCTGATCTTATGTTAAAAAATGCTACGAGTCTATTGAAAAAGCACACCTATATATAGGTAAGCATCTTTTTTTAACAAAACCTAGTTGATTTTCTACTTGATGTGGGTTCATATGGGTTATTTGCAACTTTTAAGGCTTAAATTCTAGTCAATCATCTCTAGAAGAAAGGATCCAATAGTTGAGCGCGTACCCATGGTTGTGATAGCATTTGTTGATTTAATGCCCAATATTTTTGATGACATTGCACCAATAGTTGTGACTTTAAAGTTGTTATTGTTGATAATGACTACCCACAACTAAATAAAATGTATCCCTTAATCTAAAAATCAACAAATCATGTGATGCCACATCGCACACAAGTATTGATCTCACTTTTACACACATATCTGTCTCACTTTTTTGGGGGGTTATTTTGAACACCTTGGCAAAAAGCATGTTGATGTGGCATCATATTTGATGATTGACCCTGAAACCATAGTTATAAGCAGGGGACTTGCCAAATAAGCTGCTATAAAAAATTGGGAGAGATTTGAAATTTTTATGTAAGATTTTGAGAAGCATGAAGTTAGGGTGCTTAACTACTAGATCCTCTCCCTTATGTCATACTTTATACTAAGGTTTATAAACTTTTTGACCTAAGCAGCCCAAGTAAAGGTGTGTGCTAGTATATTGCTTTGACAACTTTTCCTTTTGAAACCCCTGTCTAGTCTCTATGTCATGCCATCAAGATTTCTAACACATTTGATTTTGAAAACCCATCTTTGTCTTTTGTAGGGTACGCATCCAAGTATGCCTAGAAAATCTTTAATTCAAGATTATGTCCTACATCCTTCACTGACATAGACTAGGATTTTGATTGACTATCTTTCTTTCTTTCTTTTTTTTTGTTGACTTGTTTTGAAAAGGATTTTGATTGACTATCTTTCTTTCTTTCTTTTTTTTCGTGGACTTGTTTTGAAAATTTTGACCATTTGTGCCTTAGTAGTTACTTCTACAACAATCTATTTTAATGTCTGACATCCAAACTCTAGGCACTTAAAGGATCATTGTTCATTGTAAGAACCCCTGCTTATTCTACCCTTAAAATTTCAATTTTGACCTATTCGCATATGGTCAAACAGTTCTTATGCAAAGTCTAATTTTGTTTTTTGAGTTCTGATTTGTGGTTTGAGTGCTTATGTTTTGATGCGAAACGATGATAGGAGCATACAAAATGAAAGAACAAAAATGCATAAACATGAACTGCTTATTTCAACGAAAGATCACTTCATTACTTCAAATCAGGCCTGAGTACATTATTCATTTCCAGGTCTGATATAAACATTTTCAGACTGAAATATCATAACGAAGTCGCAATACATGTTCAAAATTAAATCTGAGTCATTCTTTCACATACCCAGATGGATTGTACCCTTGTATGATGACCAATAAAGCTTGTAGAAGGTGGATTTAGGTGTGCACTCCTGCTGTTGTAGTCTAGGCAATTCTGGGCCACTTTGATGACGTTGGCAACCTCTAACATATGCAAATATCTTCCTCCAAGACAACTGCCTAGGTTAAAATGGTGCCTATGAAACCCAATGCTGGAATGGAGACAAATGTGATGCCAAACGTATCCTTAAGCCCGTGCTAGAAGTTTGATTTGGAAGTTATTGAATTCTGAACACCAGAATCTGCAAATACAATCAAACCCTAGCCACCCCAAGCTTGCAAAAATCATATAAAATCAGTGCCAAAGTATTCCCCGGTTCTGCCCCACGTCAGAACTACAACCCTTGCAAAGCTTATTAATGTTGAGATGTGAACGGTAGTGAGATCAATAAGTATCTTCTGGGATTCCGTCTAGAAGAAACTCCATTCCCAGGGGTTGCCCTTGTAGACTCGGTTCTGAAAAACATTCGATAAGCAATAGAAAATGATTCATAATAATGAAGCCATTTGATGCTTCCTCTCCTTTTATAATTCCTCCAAGCCTATCAAAGTCTTAGCTTTTTCATTAAACAAGGCAACATAAGCCTTTAGTATCAATTGCTTAACTATAATTATTTCTTAATTATAATTATTTTCTTAAGTGAATATATTGAGGTTACCCCTCAATAGGGGAAGAGCATTAGTAGCTGTCATAGCTAACTTTACACACCCATAGATTCTAAATGGTACATCGGATTTTTACGGGTTTTTTTAGTTCTCTTCTTATACAACTTAACTGCTTATAGCTATTGTTTTGGCTTCTGGGTAGTAACGATGCATGTTGTGGGATTAGTTATGTGCACAAATGTCAAAAAGTACACATTTCAAAGTGTCACCTGATACATAATTAAAGATGTTCTAGCAACCATCCACTCAAAATCACCAATACTTGTGGACAATTGTCCCAATAGTTTTACACAAATGTTCCAATGTGGTGCACAAATGGGCCAATTATGAACAAAAAATTGACCAAAAGTGATCGGCTATTGGTACATGTGAAATTTAATAATGGGCTTTTCAAAAATTGGAACTATGATGGCTATTGGGGGGTCACTATGACAATAAGTGTGTGGTTATTGGAACTATGACGGCTATTGGTGCTCTTCCCCTAATTAAATGTCCCTAAGGCTAATTAAATATGTATGAGTTGAGACTATTGCTTTCTTCCCACTTAATCTCCTTCACCATTTCGATGCATTAATATGAAATATTTCACCTTAGGCCTCTAATTTTATTGCCTAGCAATAATTAAGTCCCCTTCACGACGATGATTGGAGTGGCCCAAGAAATAATAATCAAATATGAACAATTCAATACTGTATCTTTTTGGCCCCTCATATTTAATTATCAACATATTCCCTTAATTTTCTTTGCCTTAGCCTATGAGAATAAAATATGCTACAAAAATATTCATTTCTTGGGCTAGGCAAAGAGGGACATTACATTCAATGAAAAATCTACCATACATGCATGCAAAACCTATTCAAATAATGCCACAAAATTGATGAAAACACTAAAAAATAGTGATATAATTCCCATAAACCAATTCTTTTTAGTCTATTTAACCCTCTACTCTTTAGTGATTATGGAATGGAATAACATAAGCAAACAACCACCTTTGTAATGTAAGCATGTCATACCAATCGTTGCTTAAACATTTCCTTCTACAACTTGCAGTTCATGCCTCATGAGCCACTCTTATCTTCTACAATTTTTTGCCTTCAACTCATAATGCTCCACCTAGATAGAAAAGAGTTTGTTTTGAATGTTTTGATTATGCTATGTATAGGTGCACTCTGCAAGTCTTATTGAACTATTTTTTTTTGATATTTTAGCCTTTTGGTCATGTCTGCTTGTCTTATTGAACAATTTTATTTTTGATGTTTCAGCCTTTTGGTCATGTCTATGCATGGGCTCATGCAATGACATTAGGTTGTCCATTTTGATATTGTTGACTCAAACTTGGACACTTTAAGACTAAGCACACACTAGATCATTCGATGATCCTTTTTCAAACTCCAGACATGTTGTCCTCATTTTTGTAAATAAAAAATGAGAGCCACCCTTTAGAATTTTTGTTAAAATTCATCCTTTAAGTCTTTTTGCATGCTTCCCAAGGTTGAAATTTGTTTCAAATCTTGCCTATTTTGGGTGCGTGTCTCTCTTTGAACTTCTTTGGTTAGTTTTTAATTGTTTTACGTCTTCTTTTTTGCACCTTTAGCGCAAAATCGGGTTTCAGAGGTCATAGTGCAAGTTGGGGGTCTCTCTAAGTGCATTACAAGTGAAGTTCATTCACTTGTAATCAGGTTAGTGGGTTTTTGTTAAGTCTCTTAACATTTGCAATAATAACCCCATTTCTCCTTTGAGCCTTTCTTTTTATTTTTAGTCACTTGTAATCAGGTTTTTCAAACCTGATTACAAGTATTTATGGAACTTGTAGTCGAGTCATTTTACCCCGACTGCAAGTCATTTTAAAAAAGAGTTGAAAGCACAAGTCTTTAAAACACTTGTAATCAGTGTAGGATAACCCGACTACAAGTGTTATTGGGTATTCAAACAACATTGTTTCTCTTTGAACTTGCACCGAGCTTCATAAAACTCGACTCCCTCTATCTTGACTCCATTTTTCAAGGGATTCAATAAATGCTTCAGTCTTTGAAACAAATAAGGAGTGTTTTTCCTCTAATTCGCCTATTAGGTTCCTTGCAAGGGTTTGAAAATCTCATTCAAGGTCACATTGGCATTTTTGTTGTCTCTCTCAAGGGATTTCTTTGTTTTTTCCGTTTTTGTTCATGCTTTTGTAGGTGTTTTGAATAGAAATCTGCTTTTTATGGTTTCTCATATATGAATGTATTATTTGAAATCTTGTGTCTTGCAAAGTCGAGTTTGATGTCCCTCACGCCTTGCATTTTTATCTCATTTCGCCCCCTTGCATTTTTGCAAATCGCGCCTTGTATATGCATCTTGTGGTTTTCCTTGAAGTTTGCAGTCGGGCTTTGCAAAACCAAGTGGCAAATATGCAAGTTCAAATTTGCATTTGAGTTTTCCTAAATCCGTCGTTTAAAGCTATAAGTACAATTCTTTACATACAAAATACTTGTAGTTGGGTCTTGTAGACTCGACTACAAGTAGTTCTCATGCGTAATGATTCCTAACAAAGTTCTTGTTACAAAACTCTTGTTGTATTCAAGATTGTCGAGACTATGTAGCTTCGATAAGATAAATGATTGAATGAGAGACTTCATTCATCTCTCATTCAATCATCTATTCTATCGATAAGACTACAAGCTAATGGTAGACATCATGATTGATTGAACTTGTTATAATCATCTTTATATGCATTTCATGTTTCAAGCAGTTCTAATTTATTATCGATCGAGATATGATTGTATTTTTTATGCAGATATTTCAGTTATATTTATTATGCTGTGAATGTGATCGGATCTGTATATCTATTATAGCTGTCACATGACAACACTAATTAGTGTTGTCATATGATAACTATAATAGTTATCTTATAAACTTGCTTTTGCTCTTATACGATCCTCTATTTGATTTACATAATCGAATTACACTTACCATGTTTGGTATCGATTATCATTAATAGCATTAAGAATAAACCGATTGGTTATCAGTTAAAATGATAATTAAATTGCATTGGAAATAAACCAATTTTGTATCGGTTATGATTATGATTGAAACAACATTAGACATAAATTGATTGGGATCAGTTATTATTCTTTATGTATCGGTATTTATATAAACCGATAGTTATCATTTTTTCTTAATGAAAAGGCACCTCTCTTGGATTGATCAAGACATGTCTTGATCGGACGTGTCAAGAGACATGTCCGGTCAAGGCATCCCTTGATCTTTCAAGACTATGCCTATATATTTTCCATGAAGGATGTTGTAGTAAACATTGAAATCAATTAATGTTAGCTACAACAATCTGCAATATAAGAAGGAATAGTCAATACAAACAATAAAAGATTAAATATATTCCTTAAGCATTGAAGTAATTGAATAAGAAAGTAAAAGAATATCTAAATTCTTACAACTTCAGATTTTGAACATAAATTTGAATTACATTTACTTGGTATCAGAGCTAGGTTGATCGAACCTAAGGCATTCAAATTTGAGAAGTTCAAATTGAGGATATAAACATCACATTTACCATGGCTAATGCTATCAAGATTTGAGGATAGAATTGAAGGAGGCGATAATTTCTCAACATGGAAATTCAGAATTAAGATGATTTTAAAAGAGAATAAAGTTGAATCATTTTTAAGAGTTGAATCTAAAGAACCAGAGAATGAACTTGACAAATCGACATGGATTGAGGGAAATGAAAAATCCATGAAGATCATAGTCGATGGAGTGAGAAATCATATTATGCCAATAATAACAAAGCATGAGACTGTCTACCATATGTTCAAAGCACTCGAAAGTGCATTCGAGATAACCAATGCAAGTAGAACCTTGGCTCTAAAAAGGGAAATAAATCATATAAGTATGAACAAAGGAGAGTCAATCAATGCATACTTTATGTGGATATCAGCCCTAAGGGATGAACTGGCAACACTTGGATATGAGATCCAAAGCAAAGAGCTAACGCTCATTGCTCTAGATGGGTTGCCTAGTACATGGGAAACATTCGTCCGAGGCATTAGTGCAAGGGCAAAATATCCAAAATTTGAAAGGGTAAGAGAATATTGTCTTCAAGAGGAGTCAAGGTTAAATAAGAAGGGGATCGAGCAAAAGAACATAGATGAAGATCTCCATGTTCTAAATACAAACTCCAACAAGAAAAGCAAGAAGAAACATTTCAAGAAGAGAAATAACCGACATGAGAAAGGGTCATCCAAGAAAGACATCTCCCACATTCAGTGCTTTAGGTGTGATTAATATGGGCACTATGCAGCAAAATGTCTAGATAGAATCAAACAACAATCTACATTTTCAAAAGTGAAAAGGGAAGAATAGGACTCTGAGAAGCATGTATTTTACTGCGACCTCTCTAGCCAAGTATCCAATAAATCTAACACCTGGATCATTGACAGTGGGTCTTCAAGACACATCACTGGGTATAGAGAATTATTGGATTCCATGTTAGAAGAATTTGATGAAGAAGTAACCATTGGTGATGACTCTGCACATCCAGTGAAAGGCATCGGTACCTGCACCATTAAGTTGAAGACAAATGTCCCTCCAACTCACCAGAGTCCTATTCGTTCTCAACATCAAGAGGAACTTCATCTCTGTATCTACACTTGAAGATGATGGGTACATAATAACCTTCATGAACGGTAAAGTTCTAGCATGGCCACAAAACTCTTTCATGAAGAAGGCTATAACCATAGGGCATAGAAAAGGCCATTTGTACAAGGTATGTATTGAATCTAACCTAGCCCTACTTCATGAGATTGCAGATTCTAATGAAATTTGGCATAGAAGATTAGGTCATTTAAAATTTTGTGCTTTATGTTTAATGGAAAAATTAGTAATTGGTTTGCCTAAGTTAAAACAGTACCATTCTGGTACATGTAAGGGGTGTGCCCTAGGTAGAAATACTAAGAGTTCCTTTCATAATAGTTCTAGGAAAACAAACAATGTTTTAGAACTAGTTGACTCTGACCTATGTGGGCCAATGTTTGTACCATCATTAGGAGGGTTCCTTTATTATGTAATATTCATTGATGACTTCTCAAGGAAGACCTATATCTACTTTTTAAAACATAAATAATCTAAAGAGATCCTCAAGAGATTTAAGGAATTCAAATCTCTCTTTGAAAACTCTTCCGGAAAGAAAATAAAAATCCTAAGGACTGATAATGGGAGGGAATATACCTCGGACATTTTTAGGGAATTTTGTAAAGAAGCTGGGATTAAGAGGGAGTTCATTGTTCCTCACAACCCCCAACAAAATGGGGTTTCTGAGAGGAAAACTAGAACCATTGTAGAAGCAACCAAAGCCATGCTTCTTGATCAAAACTTAGAAACTCATCTTTGGGCAGAAGCCTCCAACACTGCTGTATACATACAAAATAGATATCCTCACTCCCACATTGAAGACAAAACTCCTGAAGAATTTTTCACCAGGATAAAGCCTAATATCACCCACTTTAGGATATTTGGATGCCCTGTTTACTTTCATATACCTAAAGAGAAAAGAACAAAACTAGAACCCTCTAGAAGAAAAGGAATCTTTTTTGGATATAATGAAACCTCTAAAGCCTACAAAATATTTGTGCTTGGACATAGCAATATTGAACTTAGTAGAGATGTAATATTTGAAGAAGACATAGCCTTCAAAAGGGATAAATACTCTATTGAGTCAGAAATCTACACTCCATCTTCAGACCTAGAAGAGGATCCCACTCTTGAGATTCAGAGGGAATGTTCAGAAGAAAATGAAGTACAGATTCCTCCCCAAGAAATCCCTAAGAAAAGACCTCTATGGGCTCACAAAACAATGGAAGATGCAAGGGACTTTGCAGCTCCTTCAGGGACTTTTAGAGAAAGTAAGAGGCCCCAAAGATTCACTAGCTATGTAGCCCTAATGAACGATCTCTCCAAATCAGAACCCTCTAGTGTACCCAAAGCTCTTAAACATCAAGTTTGGAAAGATGCCATGTCTGAAGAATATAAATCCATCCTAAACAATGATGTGTGGGAAATTGTTCCTAGGCCAAAAGGGAAATTTGTTGTCTCATCCAAGTGGCTATTCAAAATCAAACATGCTAAAGATGGTAGCATAGAGAAACATAAAGCCAGATTTGTTGCCCGGGGATTCTCACAAAAAGAAGGAATAGACTATGATAAGACATTTGCTCCAGTTGCTAGATACACCTCTGTCAGAACAATACTGGCCATTGCAGTAGCCAAAGGTTGGAAAGTCCATCAGATGGATGTGAAAACTGCTTTCTTAAATGGTAAAATTGAGGAGGAAGTCTACTTAGAACAACCAGAAGGGTTTGAGATCCACAATGCAGAGACACGTGTGCAGATTAAAGAAAGCCTTATATGGTCTCAAATAGGCTCCCAAGGCCTAGTATGAAAGAATTGATAGCTATCTCCTGGGATTGGGATTCTCAAAGAATGATGCAGATCCGAATCTTTACTTTAAGAAAGTCAAAGGTGATATGCTGATATTAATCTTATGTATTGATGATCTTTTGATTAAAGGAGAAGATCACCTTATCAAGGTCAATGTAAGAAAGACCTTGAAAAAGAGTTTGATATGAAGGATTTAGGCCTTCTACATTACTTTCTTGGATTGGAAGTTTGGCAAAACTTTGACAGTATTATGCTTAATCAAGTAAAATACACCTTAGACATATTGAAGAGATTTGGTATGATGAACTGCAGACCCATGACTTCTCCTATGGAAACTAATCTTCACCCGAAGGAGGCAACAACAGATTCCCCATTGGTAGATCCTACTCTCTATAGACAGATGATTGGATCATTAATGTACCTGGTCAATACTAGATCTGATATCTATTATCCAGTGAATGCCTTGAGTCAGTTCATGTGTGAAGCTAAGGAGATTCATCTTATGGCTATAAAACATATCATGAGATACCTTCAAGGCTCTTTTAACTATGGACTCAAGTGTGAGAATGTTGGTTTGGATCTTCACGAGTTCACTGATTCAGATTGGGCTGGAAGTGTGATTGATAGGAAAAGCACCTCAAGGTGCTGCTTCAGCTTGGGTTCAACCATGATATCTTGGATTAGCAGGAAACGGTCTTCAATAGCTCAGAGTTCCACAGAGGCAAAATATATCACAACTTCCATGGATGCACGAGAAGTTTTATGGCTATGGAAACTACTTGTGGGATTATTCGGAGAGCCACTGAAGCCTACTATAATTCATTGTGATAATCAAAGTTGTATAAAACTCTCCGTGAACCCTATATTTCATGATAGATCCAAACACATAGAGATTCCTTATCACTATGTGAGAGATATGGTGGATAGGAATGTGACTCAGTTGCAGTATATCAGTATAGGAGACCAGACAATAGACATACTGACCAAACCTCTATCCAGAGTGAAAGTTGAACACTTCAGGAAAGGACTTGGTATGATTGAATTGTAATTTGCTTTATAATTTGTACTAATATATGATATGTTTAACATGTAAACTTCTTTTCTCGTGTTATGACTTTATGGGATCCACCCCTTGTGTACATTTCTAAGAGGTGGTGATCTTTTAGATAATGAACACTTGTACTCAACATTACAAGGTGACAATCTTGTAATGTTGATATCATGCTGGCTTGATATCATCTTGACTCATGGATGTGTCATGATATATTATGGTAGACATTATGCGACGTAATGTCAGTGCACATACCATAACCTAGATATAAGAGAATTCAATATTCTCTAATTATTCTATATCCAATGTATCGTGTGTTATGCGATACTGATATCACGTGCTATGTGATATCTCTATATCATGAGATGATGTGATATATTTTCAATATCACGTGTTATGTGATACATCATGTCATGAGCATATGTGACATGATCTTTTGTATTATGAGGTCATGTCATACATTCTATTATGAGATATGTGATGCTATATAATTAGATGATTATTTCAATGTTTACGTAGGTCTTCATTTATCTTCCCTAGCTAAGAGGGAGTGTTGAGACTATGTAGCTTCGGTAAGATAAATGATTGAATGAGAGACTTCATTCATCTCTCATTCAATCATCTATTCTATCGATAAGACTACAAGCTAATGGTAGACATCATGATTGATTGAACTTGTTAGAACCATCTTTATATTCATTTCATGTTTCAAGCATTTCTAATCTATTATCGATCGAGATATGATTGTATTTCTTATGCAAAGATTTCAGTTATATTTCCTATGTTGTGAATGTGATCGGATATGTATATCTATTATAGTTATCATATGACAACACTATTTAGTGTTGTCATATGATAACTATAATAGTTATCTTATAAACTTGCTTTTTCTCTTATACCGATCCTCTATTTGATTTACATAATCGAATTACACTTACCATGTTTGGTATCGATTATCATTAATAGCATTAAGAATAAACCGATTGGTAATCGGTTAAAATGATAATTAAATTGCATTGGAAATAAACCGATTTGTTATCGGTTATGATTATGATTGAAACAACATTAGACATAAACTGACTGGGATCGGTTATTATTCTTTATGTATCGACATTTATATAAATCGATAGTTATCAGTTTTTCTTAATGAAAAGGCACCTCGCTTGGATTGATCAAGACATTTCTTGATCAGACATGTCAAGAGACATGTCCGGTCAAGGCATCCTTGATCTTTCAAGGCTATGCTTATATATTTTCCATGAAGGATGTTGTAGTGAACATCAAAATCAATAAATGTTATCTACAACAATCTGCAATATAAGAAGGAACAGTCAATACAAATAGTAAAAGATTAAATATATTCCTTAAGCATTGAAGTAATTGAATAAGAAAGTAAAAGAATATCTAAATTCTTACAACTCCAGATTTTGAACATAAATTTGAATTACATTTACAAATGTGTTGTGCAATATAAAAATAACTTGCAGTCGGGTTTCTTAACCTCGACTACAAGTAATCTATTATCCATTTGGATCGCGTTATATATTTGCAAGTGCAAGTTAAAATATAAAAACATAGTTGCAGTCGAGTCTTGTAGACCCGCTACAAGTATGCTTTGGCATCTTAGTTTCCCTCACATGTGTTTGGAATTGGATCACAACAAGAGGATTGCAAGTTGTATTTGTAAGCCTTTGTAACTTCACTTGCAATCGGGTCTTTAAGACCCAACTACAAGTAAAATTTGCTTCATTCAAAGTTGCAAGTCATATGCATATCATTCTCCCCCATGAAGTTCATGTTGCAAGGATGAACAAACAAATTTCATATGCTTGGAAACTAATATTCACTTGGAGTCGGGTCTTGGAGACCTGACTACAAGTAAAACACATTATTTTACCCTTCACGCTTATTTGCAATCGGGTCCCCAAGATCCGACTACGAGTAACTAAGATGGTCATTATCCCTTGGCAAACTCATACCATCCATAGTAGTATCCCTCCATTTAAAGATGCTTTTCAAAAGGTCATTTCACACTTTATTCATTTGAATAAGCTTTCAAGCTTCCTATTACATGTATGTATTATCACTTGCCTTCAAACTTTCACTATTTCACTTGTAGTTGGGTCTTGGATACCTGATTACAAGTGCGAAAAGTGAAAGTTTTCTTACTTGCAATCACCTCCACGAGATCTGATTAACCCTCCTATCGCTGTCCATGCTCATCCATAAAGCATCTTTGAGTCAGTACAAGTTATTTCATAATGAAATCCTTCCCAAGTTGTGGTATGAGTATTAGTTTTCAAGGCTTGAAGACTATGGAATCCCCAGTTGATGTTGAAGATATTCTTATCCTTTTGAATTTTCATCACAGTGTTGCAGATTTTTGTTCGATGTCAGAGGAGCCAACATCACCTCAAAACAAGAAGATGAAATATAAATACAACAAATACCAGAATGAGATTGCTCCCACTCAAGTGGTCTCTCTCATTGATGAGATCCATGATACAAAGATCGAACATGTTGACATGTCCAAGTTCTTGGAAAGGAGAAAGGGTTCACCTACACATTGGATGTAGTTGCTTATGAAAAATCATATTCATTTGGCATCTTCATTTCTAGTGGCTTCCTTAGAGCCTGCATTTGTTCTCCCATGTGCTGCTCATTTTTATCAAGACAGGAGAACAATTAGGGATGAAGATGGGAATGCTATAATCAGATTAGATCTAGAAACAATTGACAAGATCTTCAAAGTCCCTGTAGCTCCTTTGCATGTGAACATCACTATGAAAAGTGCCCTGGATCACTACAATCAAAGAAGGTCATATTGTATCAAGCATATTAATGCTAAGTTGTTGAAGACTCCCAAGACTTTCTTTTCTAGATGGTCTAAGCTTTATTGTTGCTACTTCATTGAAGAGGTTGGCGACATGATCACCCTTCTCAGTAGGATTATGGGTTTGAGACACTCTAACGTGTTTGAGATATGGATGTACAAATACATTGTGATCATGAGAAAGGGGCAATCTCATATTTTCTAGGGAGAAATCATCAACTACAACTTATGTGAGCAACTATCACAAGTTCCCAATGCCCTCACCTTTTTTATGAATTCATACTTGGTGTATATTGCAACATCACTCAGACAATTTCTCGGTCTTTCCACCAAGGGTGGCAGATTGTTGGTGCTTGTATGGAAATATTATGATCAACTAACTCTTAGGCCCAACATGCTTCATTATAGAAGAGTGCAAGATGTGTTATGTGGATACTTCATGTGTCTCTTTGATAAGACCCTCAAGGACAAAAGAGTAACCAAGGAAGACTGGAAGAAGGTGGATGAGTATGGCTACTTGGTTTTGTAGTTCCCAACTTTCATTAACATGAGAGTTGGATGCTTTGAAGGCCTACCTTACATGCTGGCAAGGTACCCTACATACAAGATTATTCTAAGGGAATTGGCAAGACAGTTGATGCCAGCTCATGTAGTACAACTTTCCAATCATATGTTGGGTATCAATATTTCTTCACACAATCCATTATAGATTGGTCGATACTCTTTAAATACTTCTGTAAGAGACACAACAATGGAAACTAAACTTCAGGAGATTAAGTTGAAGAAATTCATAACAAGGAAGGATTTTGATTACTGAGGAATGAAGGATAAGATCAAGAGGGATTTCACCCATGTTCACCATTTGGAAGATATTTGGGTTGATCTTTGCATTGAAGAAGAAATCAAAAGGATGGATTACAACCGACTCACCTTGGAGCAGATTGTTGATCTTGATTTGACCCAGATATAAAAAGGCAAGATAGATGATGGAAATATTTTTGATCCAGAGTACATAGAACAAGGAGTTGCTGAAGCTCCTCTTCGTTCTCCTCAATGGTTGAAGAAAGAATGGCACTAGTACATTTGGGGCTCAATTCTGATGGCAGTTCATCAGAATTCTGACTACAATTCATCGGACTGCTAACAAGCAATGCTGTCGAAAACTTGTCGTCGAACATTCCGATGATGCTCAAGAACGTCGAAATTCCGATACCATCAAAGACTCTTCTGACGAAAACAATGACTACGCTTAGCCGTCAGTAAAACTCTATATGTGGTCGGAATTTTGATGGAATCCATGTAATGTTCTGACAGTGAACATAACTGCCCATCTGGTGAGAATATCGTTGGATATATAGCATCCTTGTCAGATGTTTCCTGGGGGTCTGTCAGAATTCCGATGACATCCAATGACAACCAAAGCATTCACACCGATGAGGATGCTGTATGTGCAATGATTCGTGCATCAATATAAATTGGGTGGGTGTCAAAATTCCGACAACACCCTCACTGCTTATCCGACGAGTATGTTGTCGGACATACAACATCCTCATCGGATGCTTGGTGGATGGAAATATTTGAACTGATTGACCAATATGATAATACTAAAGATTCATTTTTCTATATCAACCAGCCAAACAACAATAAATAAGTTTTTGACAATCTAATCTTTCCACTCGAAGACCAGCCTCAAAAAACCATGTATGATTGAAGAATTGTGTCCCACATTAAATTCTTCAATCCCATCAATAGCCACCCATAGGTGGCATACCATAAGCTAGCATGGGATGCATTCCCATTCCACCCATACCTGGCTCAAAGCAACCTCCCATGCCCACTCCCATGCCAGGCATTGGAGGTGTTGGCAAAGCAAGGGGAAGAAGCTGAGCATACATATTCTATAAACAAAATAGGCACATATTTATTAGATTTTTTAAAAACCATCAGTAGAGTAGAACAAGTTCTCCTTGAGGCTCAATTAAGCAAAATGCATACCTGTTGAGCAACAAGATCTTTCTCTTCTTTCTCCTTGGATTTCTCTTCTTGGTCAACCTCTAACTTGTCCTTAACAAGCTCATCAACTTTTGTCGTGTATTCTCGAATGAACTTTGAAAAAGTAATTTTTTGAATATTAGCTATTTAATTCTGCAGAAGATTTTAAATGTAAATTAAAGAGAAACTTAAAATATTCATAGAATTGTTAGAGTTTATCAAGAACTTGAAGTAGGTACGCAAACACAAAGTCAATCATATTATTCATCCAAGCAAGTTCCAAAGCCACATTTGGTCTAATCAAGTCATATCATATGAACAAGCATGAAGCAAAGCATTCTTTCTTGCCCTACAATTCCAAATGCAAAAGTAAGCCCCATTTCAATGCCCCAATCCAAAATGAAAATTTAAAATATACTTTAGCCTGTGAGAGAGAATGACCAACTATATGTTTTACCAATTGTATACCTATTCCACAAAATACACCAACAATTCCTCTACAAGTTCACGATCACCCGATTCAGAACTAGTTTCCATTGAATCCTTGTAAAGATTATCCTTTTTAGACAGTGCAACATGTTAGCACATAATTTTTTAAGTTAATTATGCTCTTAAAAATGCTACTTTTCTATAATTCCTTTTATATATTAAACACCTTTTCCATAAGAATAGTTACTGTTGGGTTTTATGTGTAGGTGCGATCTTGTGGTGACAATCTCCATCCACTTGTGACTTCTCTCCAAAGATTCAACCATCTGATAGGCATATTGAGGGTGGCATTGAGACAAGATGAAGCACTCTGGGTTTCCTTTTGAGGTGAGGAAGCCTGACAAATAGGTTCTTGGATTGATCAAAGTGCACAAGTAATTATCAGAAAGGGTAAAGCTCCCATGCATAACATAGTTTTTGTTCAGATTGTATTAAATCCATTATCAATTTTTGTATCTTAAAGGAGTTGAAAATGATTGAAATTTCAAATTATCGGTATAAGTTATACTGATGAGGGCACTTAAACTAACAAAGACCAATTTTGCATCGGGATACCATATACTGATGAGAGAGCGTAGCAAGTCAGAAATGTACTCATCGAAATGTTATACTGATCAAGGAGAAAAGTTGAGGAGAATTGATGCATCGGCAAAAACTATACTGATATGACCCATTGACATAGTAAACACTAGCGGCAATAGTGGAGAATTGTCTTGCCAATAGCTGATGAGGCTATCAGTAAGACTTATAACGATAAGAGTGGTGAAAAGAAGAGTCCATCTATATAACCAAAGCGACCGACATGTGTTCCTTTGAGACACCCTGACTTTGGAAGAAATCATCGGTGAAACATATACCGATGGAACATACTCTATTGGGAAGACTTTTCTTATTGATATGTTTCATTTTGGATTACCCTGATACCCGATGAAGGAGCAGACCGATTGAGCGGAACGAAGACACTATCATGAAGACTAATGGCGATGAATCCGATTGCATTGGGAAGAGCTATGCCAATGGTGAAGCCCATCGGGGAAACAATGCCTATCACGATAACACTAAATGAGCTAACCTGATGCTCGATGAGAATATCGGTTTGAGATATTCTGATGAGGAGGAAAAGGAGTCATCGGTTTAGGGTATCCCAATAAGAGAAAGTAAGATGCCAAAGAAGATAAAGGGCTATTCAAAGAGTGCTAAAAAGAGAAATATTCATCGGGGAGACATATGCTGACGAGCCATTGTCATATCAAAATTCAAAACCAAAATTTAAAAAAATCTTCTATTTAATATTTGCAGTAGATGCATCTATGGTTTGCATGAGGAAATTTTTATGAGAAGTTCATTAATGCAAAAGAGTATGATGGAACTAGAAATTGCCTTGTCTAAATACTACAATGGTGAAAGAAGAGTACACAAATAGAACACATTGCACCTTTGAAAAAAAGAGGAGGATTGTAATTGCAGAAATGGAAGCTTCAAGTTCAACAAGAAAGAAGAGGGCTACCAAGAGCCCTGAGTCTAAGGCAAAGAAAGCAAAAACTGAAGAGGTGCCTCTAGTCAAGAGGTTATACCAAGACATGATAGACCAAATGTAGGCACCTGACCCAAAATCCAAAAGGTCGAAGCAACACCTGTCGGGGAGAGACCATTTAGAAGACAAGTATAGAGAGGTCAGAGATGTATGGAGCAAGGTAAGGGGACATGAATTGTTTATGTTCCATTATTTGAGGACGAGCAAGGAGATGTCGCTCTACAATCCTTGGATGACAAATTTAGGTAAGCTAACAATCCCCAATGTTTTTGTAAACATAAGATTTCTAGAGGTTTTGGTGAGGAATTATAATTCGGTGAAGAGGTGCATTCAACTCCCAAATGGGGATGTATTTATTAGATTTTCTGTGGGTACCATAAATGAGGTTTTCAATTTAGACCCCAGTCCTGATAAGCCCTTGTCCTTTGGGGAGTTGGAGGAAGAATACTTCAAATGGACACTACATATGTTGGCTGGAAAATTGCCATTCACAAGAGACAGGCAGGAAAATTGATAGAGGAAGACATGCCGCCATTCAACATTGATTTGTTCAAACACTACTTACAGTACACATATATGTCGTGTGGGCAAGTAGGAGGGGTGGAGGTGCCTGATCTGGCAAGCACTTGGCCGCTGGTGTTAGCCTTTGATATACAAATGTATGAACCTAGGCCTTTTGACTATGCAACATATCTGGTGGAGAGGTTGCATGAAGGTTTTTTAAACCTTAGGGATGATATTCATCCCAATTTCAAATTTTATTCACTATTGATACATCTAGTGTTATTTTATGGATATGTAAAGGGTTTTTGGCCCAAGGGCCGAAAATTAAATACCAAGAACAAGGAAGGTGAGGAGCATCCCGTCCAATTGTAGACATCTCTTTGGGATTCTTGATATATGAGGTCCAACTATATTAAGTTTGAAGAACTTATTGTGATGCCATTGTACCGAATGTATGGGATTTCATGTGAAGGGTCTATCTCTGACGAGATCAAGAGGTTCCTAAGACCCAAGGATTATGATGAAAGACACATTGTTGATCATAACTAGGGGGACTGGTTAGTGAATAAGAATTTTACATGTTTTAGAGTATATGGATTTGAGGGGAGCCCCTACATACTGCCAAAACTAGTACCGTACATAATAGAAAATCTAGAGATTGTGAGGCAATTGAGTGTGTCCAATGCTAAACATTTTGCAGATATGTGTAAGCAAACCTTCTTGCTTCAGACATCGAGTTTTGGTGATTTCACCATAGTGTCAACCAAAGCTTATGAAATAATTGATAAGAAGCTGATAGAAGAATACAATTTGTTTGAGCATTATGCCAGGAAAAACTATGATCCTGAAGGATACATTCACTCTTGCAAGAAGAGGCAGAACTTGGGAGATTATTTGCATGTCAGTATTGAGGCTGAAGATATCTTTAGGAATATGGAGGATGCAAAGGCCCAATAGGTAATTGATCAACTGAATAATGAACTGGCAGAAAAGAGACAGAGACTCCAGGAAATTCAAACTGAGGAGGAGGAGGAAGAAATTGGATCTAATGAGAATGTAGTTGTCTCTAGATGGCAAGTGCCAAAGATGGAAGAAGAGCCAGAAATGCAGGGCCAAATAGAGACAACATTAGAAGTTCATGCTAACTCTCGGTTAGAGGAGTTTTCTTCTTTTTTTGCTGATGATGTTTTTATTCATTCCAAAGAATTTAAATCATTCTTGTACAATTTTAAAGGGAAGAAATTGAGGGAATCTATTCCCAACATAATGCTTGATAATGAGGTTGAGTTGTTAAAGAAATTAAAAGAGGAAAATGATGCAGAGATAACAATAATGACCCCTCAAAAGGGGAGGCATATTCTTATAGAGGCTGGGGTGATTTTGTTTCCTGGATGGGACCTCAATGCTTATTTTATCTTTAACAGTTCATTGCATTCAGAAAACAAGGAATTCAAATTGGATATACAAGGTGTAAATGATGTATTTATTGGTTCAAGATTTGATCAGGATGAGGAAGCTTTGTTGTTATGGGCTTTGTACCCTCCCAATAAGAGACCAAATATTATTGATGTTAACAAGGCCTTTGGCCATACGATGAAACTAAAATTTGGTGAAATTGATCCAATTGTTTATGCTAATATCAGATTGGATATTTCAAAATTCAACAAAGCACAGATGGTCAAAATAATGAGGGAGATGAACCAATACAAGGTGTTGTATGAAGAAACTCTAAGGAGAAGTGGGCAATAGGTGCCAATGGTTCTTACTCCAAATAGCTCTCAATGGAAGAAAAAATGTGAGGAGTTGCAACAAGAAAATAAAAGGATATTAAAACAAATGCAAAGTGTGAGGGTAGATACTATTGATGTATTAATAACTAAAAGATTTGAGGTTTTACAAGGCTTTCTAAAAGAATTCTAGATAGTATTTCAAAAGAATACGGACAATGCAGTTTCACACAACAAAATTTCAAATAGATTGGGAACAAGGTTGCATGATAAAACAATGGCCAAAGCGGAAACAAAAGAAATTGAAAAAATAAAGAGGTTGTTGGCTAAACACAATAAATTTGATGAACAATTACAATTTGAATATGATGAATGCAAACACATTGTTCAACATGGTTTCCCAGAGTTAATTGATCAGAAGGGTGAGATAAAGGATAAAGATGTATGGATCTTAGAATGTCGTATTCTTCTCAATGTCGCCCTTGATATTGCCCAAATTGATGGAATTGAATTGAAAGCAATTGTGAAACAGATGTCAAACTTTGTCACGTTGGAAGTTATTGCCAAGGATATCATCCATGATGCAAAGACATATAAGTCAGAGAAGTACTTGGAGTATATCCATAAGTGTGGCAAGATGTTGGGAGACCAAACCTGATGTCTAGTTGGAGCCCAGAGTCATGTTTTTCTATGTTTTTATAATATGTTCATATTGTAAAGACAATTTTTAGGAAGTTAGTTTTTAGTTAGTTTTAGTTTTAATGAAAGGGTATTCCCTTTCACTTTCAAACTGAATGCTCATCTATAAATGGAGGATCTTTTAGAGAAAGTGGGGGAGATACCTCAAGTTTTATGATCTTATGAGATAATTTTATACAACACTTACGCAGTTTGTTTTCTGGAAATATCAAAGTTGATGGATGATACATATTGAAATCAACTGGTTTGATTATCTATTGTCAATATAAATTTCAAGTGTTCTTCATTCTGAATGGTATATGCTTTTCAATTGATTGATTAGTTCAATGTGATAAATCTATTTTATTAGATTGTGTCAATGTTCTATCTTATTCTATTGTGATTGAGACTAATTTCCAGTTTGAGCATCAGTTTGAAAGGTTGGTTGGCAAGTTTCAAATTGTCTTATTGGTCTTTCAGAGAAAAGTTAAAATTCAATAAGACTAACTGCATTTTATATTTCAGTTACAATTCATATAGATGCTTTTGATGTGATGGTCTTGTTTTGAAAACAAGTTATTAAAACTGTCTCCATGGTTATACGTAGGATCTTTCAATTTGATATAGTATGGAATTAGTAAGGGATGAGGACATTGGCCTGTTGTTGATATGATATAATTAAATCAGGTATTTTCAGAAGCAATCTTCATCAAGGAATCATACTTTTAATTTATACAAGCACGACTTCATAAACATAAATAAGTAAGCATTTCATAATTTTCAGCAGCAAATAAATATAACCAGACAGAATTCAAGAATCATTTGCCTCCTCGAAGGGTCACTGGTTTTTTGAAATTTTGCTATAAAAAAGCCTTTTACCGACATATATAGGTTTCAGGTATAGGTTCACTCGCCTTGGTTTAGCGAAGCCTGAAATGCAGGGGAATTTGATCTGGTGATCATTCTCGTTAGTTGGCCAGAACTAATTTGAAACCACCAAGAGAAGTGGCAAAACTCTTTGGTTTCCAATCTGTGGTTTGGGGAACCAGCACAACAGACTGCCTCCATCTTCTCGCTTTCTTGTAAATGAAAGCAACAATACGACAAAATTCAAGAAGTTCATGTTTCTCAACCTAATTGAAATTGAAGATCATTTGAAAACTATTCAAATGCTAAATTACATCCCACTTTAACTTAAATGAAAGAACCAATAGAGAAGTTCCTCTCACCCTCTGAGCAAGCCCTATCGGATCAAAGTTATCTTGCATATCTATATATTCTCGAAGCCTATCATAATCTTCCTCTTCTACATAAATTTCATTCAAAGCCTCATTAACAACAACTACATTGTTGCTCTGTTAAGATGTTTATTTGTATTAATAATTACATAAAAAAAATTGAATAGCAAATGAATACCTCCACTACTGGGATGCACATATGGACCTTCATGTGGAGGTTGTGTTCCAAGATTATCAGGCTGCATTCCAATGTCATGCACATTGTTATAATTGCTTGCTTAATTAAAACAAATAAATCCACTTTATGTTGGAACTTAACACCAAATAGATTACTCGTAAAGTATTCAATTTGAAATTATTTTCATATAGCTTAATTACCTGTGTGACAGATGCACCAGAATCTCATGTTTTCCCACTCAAGTCTCGTAGTCATTCAGCCACGACTGTATAGCCTTGCTGGTAGGCAATTCTCATGTCATCTTGTGTGGGCGCTCTATTGAATTCAGAGCCCTACATTTTTGCTTAGTATCGTGAATTTTGCTTGTATTGTTTTATAAAAAAATATTTGCAATATATAAATATTTTGATATGATATTGTAGACGTATAAAAATGACCATATTCCTAAATGAATATTTTATGTTCATTTCTCTATTTGATTAAATCCAATTTAATTAAATTATCCACATTCCTCTATTTAATTAAGTAAATTACTCAATTAAATTCACTATACCCATTTAATGAATAAATCATTTTATTCAATTAAATCTCCCCTATCCACTTTTAATTAAAATCAAATTTAATTAAATAGTTATCCTAAATTGAATAAATCTAATTTATTTAATTTCCCCAAAATTGCAACCAAATTGAATTAAATTAACTTTATTTCAATTAAATCCTATTATCCCTCCATCCACTTGCATTTTCCTACATCTCCCACTTGCTTCCTAAACCCCTTCCTAATTTCTTCTAGACCCTTCTAATCACTTCTAATTAGCCTAACCCATCTCCTAAACTTTGTCACATCCCTAAGCAAAGGGAAGTCACTTCTCAAACCCTTAAAGTCTTTGATAACCATTAAAGGCTTCAAGTCTTCAACGACTTAATTTCTCAAAGTCTCCCAAACCATTAATGGTTAATTCAACCCTCTTACATGGTTAGAGAGTTTTTGCCTAACTTAACCTTCATCCAACCCAAGGGTCTCATCAAGCCTTTAATGCTTTGACCATGATTATCTCTTAATCATTTGCACAAGGGTTTATCCTTGGATTAACTCTTAATCCGATGGGTAAGCCTAACTTAAGCTTAACCCTTACCCTCTAGATAACCATAAGGTCTTCTTAGGCATTTAATGCCTCCGACCCCTTCTCTCAACCCAACCCTATGTTGACACTTGTCACCATTTCATTGGTGCAAATTGCAAACATGGATTCCCAACTTTCAAACTTAGCCCTTGATTGAACCTTTCAATCCTGACCATCCATTGCCCTATTTTTGCTATAAATAGAGCTCTCATTCCTCCATTTTCATAATCCAAGTTTGTAGTATCATACTTATGCTCAAATACATTCAAGCTTTCATACCATTTTATGCTCATCATTTTAGCCTCTCTTTTAGATAGAAATTAATCTAAATATGCATGTTTAGAATACTTTCTATTATCATTAGCTTAAATCATTGAACTAATATAGTATGCTAGGATAGTTTGTTTACTAACCTTGTCATCTTATAGTTAGTTTATTGCATTTCTAGAACCATGCATAGCTTAGGATGCATCTCATATTAAATCAATAAAAAGCATCCCTCGTTCTTGCATTTGCCATTCCTAAACCATTTTGCTTAGTGATCTGAGAGCAAAAACATTGGTTTGAGGGACCGTGTAAGATAGAGAACCATGGGACCAGCCTTGGGAAGCTGAGTGATACTTCATTACTCCATAGCTTGCACCAAGAAGTCCTGTGAGTGTGTGGGCAAGGCTCCCTAGAGCTCCGTTTTTCGCATTTTGAGTTCTATCGACCTGCTTTTCCTGCATACAGATATTTCATTTACTGATACTTACAATTCGTGCAACAAGTTTCATATAAACATCAGAGCTGAGTCTGTGTTTCCACTGCTTTTCTTGTCTTGCCTTGGTTGCCTTTGACGTGTGACTCAGTCTATGAAAAGTTTGAAATATGTTCGATTATATAAATATAAAGAGTAATTAGTACATAATTACATTCTTAATAGTATCACATACCTTCTTCTGGCATTTGGTGGTGTATTTCCTTTTTTCCTTTCAATTATCTCCTTCGCATCCAAAATCAAGTCCTTCCACTCCCTCTTTGGAATCATGGGGGGATGCTCGTACTTTACGTTCTTCTCTAAATGTGTCATGTACTGACCCCTCACATACTTTAGATATGTTCCAACGTTTTCAAGGAGCTTAGTTTTGTTGAATGTGTCATTTTCGAACAACTCAACCATACGGTTTGTGAGTTCATCTTTTATCCTGTCTTCTTGGTCATTCCACCTTTTAAGCAGGGATAAATTTAAGACCCCCCCTCGTGCAACAGTGTAAAATCATGGCGAATCAGACATTAATTTTTTGGGGAAATTTTCATATTGATGGTGAAATTTTTTTTCAACACAGGGAAAAAAATTATTTTGTATTGTCGATATTTTTCTAGGTTATGAAAATTCCATAAATTTCTGGCAAATAATACCTTGTTCTATGGGAAAAATATATATTGTAGGAGGCGAATAATTTTTGTTTAAAGGAACAAATATATAATTGTATGGGCAAAAAATTTTACTTCGAAGGAAAAATTATTTAAATGTATTGGCGATTTTTATCCACCGCTTGAAAATTATTTAATTTGTTTTGGCTAATATTTTGGTATTTATGGAATTTTTTTTTTTTTTTGGCGATTTCATGAATTCCTTACCATTAATAGACAAGGCACATCACATCACATCATTACATTGTATTGTGTCCGGACTCTGGACGATGTATTGATAAGCACACCACATGGCCTCTTTGACACGTGAAGGGTGACACATACCTAAAATCCGTCCATGATTTTAAATCATTCAATGATCGCAAATCAATGGCTGAAGTTTTATTTTGACCCAATTTTCTGAAGAGAACATAGCTCACTAGAAAGTTCCCGGAATGGAATTGGATTCAATACACACGTATCAAACGTCACGAATCTCACGATCGATAATTTTAGTCATTTAATATATATCTAGTCACTAACTGCAATCCACTCTGTCCCCACAACTTCCAATGTTGTACTTGCCAACTGGGTACTAGTTTATAGCTGTTTCCAATTTCACACACTAGGGCAATTATAGGAAAGATTTGCAGAGATACGAAAGTGTTAAAAAAAATTAAAGGAATAAATACAATTTGATAAGTAATTATTACAATCAAGAGCTTCAACTATTTATATATGAACTCTACTTCTTTCATCTTCAATTAGCTTTTACCATTTGGTAGATAAATCATTGGAGCTCACGGTATTTAAATTCTGCCTTTGGTTTAGGTCTATAGGCTCAGGTTGTTTAATTTGGTAATCTGATTTCTCAAGATGGACACTCTCATTCGCTTGAGAGGCATTTCTACATAGGACCAAAGGGCCTTTCTAGGCTCTGTTAGAGACCCAACCCTCCAATCAGTCTGCAAGGAGGTTGGGTTGTTCACCAATGAGGCTGTGCGGATGGTGTTGGGCAGAGACTTTCTGCGAAATGAAAAATAGGTATCGTGTTAACATGGATATTACATCCAAGTTCTTGGTGTCTCTTTTGGACCTAGGAGGAGACAAGGTGGATATGTTGATGCTGTTAAGGAAGGTGTTTAAGGAGGACTTCCTTGGAGACGACGTTACTATTGTCGTCCTTGCAGAAGTAGGGGTGGGGATCCCTTGGGCGAGTGAATTAACCAACCTTCTCCTCCCTGACCAAATAGTGCCAATGGCCAGACAACTGTTTCTTTTGAACCTAAATGCGGAGCAGTTGGCACGTCATTGGAAATGGGTGCCGATTGACAGGGACTTTCTCTAGAAATGGTTGCTCCTGGAAGACTTTCCAAACTATAGGTGGCTTGAAGAATTATCTCAGCTTATGCTGTCTGAAGAATTCTACATGGAAGGAGGGCCAAATTATTAGGGTAAACCATCCACTACCTGTGCCCTAGCCCCGACCCCCTAGTCCCTAGTAATTTTTTTTTTTGCCTATGTACTCGAAACCTCAAAGGCCATTTTGGATTTAAACTTTTTGAGGGACTCATTTTGGCTTTAAAATTTTTGAGGGACTCAAGTCTCAAGACTCAGAGACTTAGACATGTAAAAATTGTAAATTTCCAAAGCATAAATATTAATGATAATTTTTCAAATTCTAGTTTGTTTCAGTTTGCCAATTATGGATATAAAAATGCTTTCTATTTCATTTTTATTAATGAAAGTTTTTCAAATGTTTTTTGTCTATGAGTATGAGCTACGTTATTTCAATATTTTGTTAAACAATGGAAATAAATTTAATACTGTGATCTTTTTTATGTAATGCTTCTCTCTCTCTCTCTCTCTCTCTCTCTCTCTCTCTCTCTCTCTCTCTCTCTCTCTCTATATATATATATATATAAAATTCAATTCATTCCATTAATTATTTGTACATTGATTATGGTTGATTAATAATTATAATATTATAATTATGAAAAAAAGTTGTTTTATGTCGCGAAAAACAAGTGAATTAAAAGTCCAACTTACTCAGTTTGTTGTTGTTGAACTAGTGCATGTGTGGGTTAGTACTGGGTACATGCTATGATTTATAGTTAAGATTTTGTCATAAAAAAGAAATTTGAGACATTTATGAAGGGTAGATGGGATCACTTTCTCATGGAAGAAAACCAGGGCAAAGATGTCCCAACTTCACACAAAATTGATTTGGTGTAGGATTTAGGAATGATAGCAAAAATGACATCTAAGCACTTAGTACCAACCTTAATGGGAACTTGGAAGAGTAATAGAACCTATAGTAGGACAAGAGAAACCATCAAAGATCTTAACCACTAAATCAAATTTATCATATCAATATGTTACTTCATGCAATTGTAAAGTCACTAGGATCAAACTCAAAGGTAATGCATATTGCACAGGTCCTTAGGAGGTGCAGGTTTATCAATAAGATTCACAACATTATGAGACTCAAGGCCAATGTCATTAGAAGAAAATTCAAGATTCTAGACTCAATTAGAGAAGTTGAGAACAAGATTAGACTCAATTACATCAACGACTTAGGGTGGATTTTTCATAGAGGCTCAGGCTATAAACTTTGTTGTAAATACAATCATATAATTTTTTTATAGTCTTTATTTGTTTATTAAATTAATTTGACCTAAATTAAATTAAAATTATATTAAATTAAAATTTATATTAATTTTAAAGTAATTTTTTGTTGAATTTATATATATATATATTTAGTCTTTATTTATTTATTAAATTAAATTAAATTAAAATTTATATTACACTAGATTTATGTTGAACTTTTTAATATATATTTTAAACTATTTTTTAAAATTATATATCTTAAACATATTTTTAAAGAATTTTGTTAAACTTTAAATTAATATTTTAGATTTAATATTGAATGTTTTATTTTTTATATTAAACTTTCACCTTTCAAATTGTATATCAAAATTTATATTTTTATTTAGTTATTTTTTTTATTCTAGAAACTAAGTTTCATGTTCTATACTATTTTTGAATTTTATATTTTTACAAATAATATTAACACTATATTTAATAGTTACTAAGTTATCTCAAACTATTGCACATCTTTAAATGTCTCTTATTATGGGACCCACAACATCCAATAACAGGTGCCATTGTTCGTTGGATGAGCAAAGATCAACGACTTAGGGTGGATTTCGGCCCGAATGTGGGAAGTGAACACATTTGTGAGAACTTTGTCCAGAATTTAACATTTTACATTAATGTGCTCAAAATTTAGACTGAAGTAATGAATGTTTTGTCCTTCAGCATCGAATAGTTATTAATAATAATTAATAAAATTACAACACGATTCTAGATATTTTGCCCTTTAGGTATTACTTTTGTACTTTTTAGAGTTTTCAAAATAAGAGACTCATAAATCATAATCGTATTTCATTTCATGGACAAACCAGTAAATCGAGGGAGATTCAGAAATAGCTACTAGATTGAGGAATGCAAGTTGCAACAGAGACTGTCTGCGCCAATCTAGTGAAATAGAAATTTCGGGTAAAATCTAGAACACCTACTTCCCGCCTTTTTTGCTTTTTTTAATCTCATGGTCCAATTTGAGGGTTAGCATTTTTAGTTTTTTATCTAGCATTATTTTGAATTATTAACAATAACAATGATGGGGAAAACAAGAAGTAGTAGTTCAACAAGAAGCCAAGTGAAAAAAAATGTACCTAATCGAACTGGTTAAAACACCAGGTTTCATTGATGAATACCATGATATTTATGACCCTGCTATCCATGGTGAAAAATATATCATAGATATTAGATATGCATTGTCTAGAAAGGAGACAAATGCATCCAGGGCAAAATTTACTATTTTCAACCCAATGTTAAAACAAAGAACAAATAAAATTGCATCATGGGATCCTGGATTGGGAAGCATGGTGTTACCTGAAGTATTCCCTTGCTCTAATTTTGTCATGGTCTGCGCTGAAAATTATGATGAAGATAAAAAAACAATTGTCAATAAAAATACAAAAGAGGAAATTCTATCCATAAACGAGGGAGAATTTTCTCGTTTGTTGAACCTAGGATTTGAAGCACAAAACTCAAACATCTAAATTGACCTAGGAAAGCTGGTAGAGAATTATGAGAGTCTCGATCCAAGTCGCAAAGATTCATTTATCAAAGCTCTAATAAAGAGTGGTATTTTGTTGGATTAGAATCATAGGCCTCCTTATGATTCTAACATTTTTGTTCCATGGGTTGGGGATACTATTTCCTCGTTGTCGTTTTTCCTGGGATTGGAAAATGATAGGGACTTCTTGAAATGATTTATAATATCCATTGTGTAGGTCAACCAGTAAGATATAATTTTATTGAGCACATTGTTCAATCCATGCAAAAACAATTAGTAATGATAAAAAAGGTTCCTGTAAGACATTTAGGTTCTCGTCCTACTTGTGCTATCTCCTTCTATCCAAGTATCGTGCAATATTCGAGACCAACAATCTTCAAATTGTGAACTATAAGATTGATGAGAAGACTCGCAATAGAACAAAGTGTCCAATATATGAATGGACACCAAATATAAGAATGCATGATAACATAAAGAACTACAACCATTTTGTAGACTTCTTTTTGGCACCAATGTATAATGAAATTACAAGCACCCCAATGCCTAGGTTGCCTGTGTCTTGTAGAGATTGCATTCAACTCGAAAGTCAAATAGAATTGGCTGACTAGTTCTTCATGGAAGAATTCACTGTGTTAAGGTTTTATAGATTGACAGTAAAACCATACAAACTTCCAATACATGTGATAGAGGGTATTCGCATTGAAATATGTATGGCAATTGGAGAGCACAGATAGGCACTGCCATGGTCAGCAAAAGAAGAGCATATTTCCTTCCTTGCCTTTCTCATGTGGAGGGTTCACATTTAAGAGAAAAGCATTCAATGTGGCACATGATTTTTTGAAAGTTTTTAACTTTAGTGATGACGGTCTTTGGCAGTATGATCCAATCGGTGTAGTTCAAGCAAGGATTAAGAAAAATGGGAATCTTTAGCGTTATGTCAACATGAAAGTAAACCATTGCTAGAAAAGCTTAGAAACATGGACTCCTGGGATGAGGTAAAAAAAGAGATGGAGAAAATTGCAGTTGACAATAACATTTCAACAGAAGAAATTTCATCACAAATTGTGGAATTGCACACACAAAGGACAACAGAGGAGGGCCAGGGCATCGAAAATAGGAGGTCCTACAATTTCTACCAAAAATCTGCTAACCCATCTAACAAATCTATTCCCAAATCAATTCTGCAAGAATGCAAAGATAGTTTTTGGACTCAAACCAAAATAAATTATTTTTGGACTATGAGGAAGAATCTCGGTGAATCAAAGACCAGTGCAGAATTTGAGACCATCGACGAGGATGAAGAGTTTAGCAAATTGTGGAATATGGAGCATCCCACAACAACATATGGCAGGAGTGAAGACGATGTTGAGTATGAGGTTGAACCCACTCCAACAACTACTACAGTCCCTAAAATATTAGGTGGAGTCAATGAGGCCATGAAAGAAAAATATAGCAAAGGGGCAAACATTGTGGAAAAAATGGGTTTTGAAGGTGGTGGTCTAGGTCCTAGAGGAGAGGGCATTTGGTATCCACTTGAGGTACAACTTCCATTAGATTCAAAATCAAAAGCTCTTGTTAAACCAGTCATTGGACTTGATTCTTCATATTCATCACGGATAGGTACTACTCATTACCCTCAGGGTCCACCTACATTTGTTTCAGGTTCAAATCCACAACCACCACCACATCATGGTATTCCCATTGGTGGTGAATCAAGCTCCACTGCCATAGGTGGGGAATCTGGGGATAGTATTCTCATTATTGTTCAGTCAAGTGCCCCTGTGATTAGTGGGGTTGACATGGGTACTACTACTCATACTAGTTGTCTTGGTGTTGGACAAGGGCTACAACAAAATATCTCTCGTAAGAGGCCACTAGTGGTAGATACTCATACTATTTAGAATCCTATATCAAGTGCCAATGACACTACAAAACAATCATTTGCAGCTTCAGATCACACACCTCAAAAGATTATGAAAACTACACATGAAAGTGTCAGTGGGACAGGATCAGGAATGGTTGTTGGTAATCCTAGTCAAGCATTAGTTAAAACCACAGGCATAAGTGGAAGTGGAGCCTCTGTTATTCCTATGTCACCTTTCAAACATTCAATTGCTTCAGCAAGCCCAAATTTTCATTTTCATGATTACAATGAAAAATTTGAACACACAACAAATGCAAATAAAGAAAAAAAGAAAGCATTTCATAGGGTTTCCTTGACTGAAGTTCTAGACGAACAACCTGCAAGGAACAAGATATTTCCAACATATGACGCACACAAAGATATGATGGAGTTCATGGTTGTTATGCCCCCGACCCCAACTAAAGATAAAAATCCACCACACAGTCAAATAGATCCCTCTGAATTTTAAGTTAGCACCCTTCAAATGGATTTTTCCAAAGTACATAATGTGGACAAAATTAGTGTGTCAAAAAGGACCAACGAAGTGGTGTACACTTCACTGCTAAAGGTGGAAAGAGAAAAAAATAAACTGGAGAAACAAATAGAAAAGTTATAGGTAGACTTGGCAAACGAAAGATCAAGGAGGAAAAAAAAAGATAACAAGTGCAATGATTTACAAAAAAGGATAAAAAATTTGGGCTCTGCGGTAAAAATTGCAGAGCAGGAGAAGATGGATGCAGAATTGAAGGACCTAAGAGAAAAAAATGGCTAAAATCAGTAAAACAATTGATGAGGAAAGAGCCAATTTTAAAAAATTATACAAAAGTTATGAGTTTGTTGCTGCCGAAATAAGAAAAATATAGGACCTATTGGATCGTGGGAAGGAAAAAGAAAAACATTTGCAAGAGGAAGTAGAGGAATAAAGAAAAAAAATGTGCACAAATGAAAGAAGACTTGCACAATGCAAATGATAAAATAAAAACTTTGGAGGATAGATTGAAAGATAATATGAAAAATACAACGAAGTATATACAAGAAAACATTTTGAGGCAAATAACGCAAAGGAGTGACAAGTTGTGTGAATGGTTTGAATTGAATGAAAGTCTGAGAGTAATTTATATGAAAATCAAAGGGCACTTTGAGAAGAGCATACATGTTTATTCAAAAGAGGATATGGCAAAACAGATTTTGCAAGTAGTCTATAGTACCAGTGACAGCTACTTGGCATCCAAGGGAATTAAGAGCCGTATTGATGCCATAGTTAAGACATCATCTATCATTCAAAAATGCCAGAAACTAAGGGAAACATTAAAAGTTATGGAAAAATGTGGCAAAAAGATATTGAAGCTACAAGAAAAGAAAAATAATTTGATTAAACTTGGTTTGCCTAAGACCATTGAACCATCAAATAAATTCATTGGAAAAGAAGCTTACCAAAAAAGCATGGAGATAAAAATGAAATCTGATTTAGACTTGCTTCCTAAGGACACAAATCCCCAAAGCTTTCTGGAATTCATCCAACCATTTACAACTATAAATTCGGTATTGGATGAAACAATGGTGTCAAGTCAATCTTCTAAATATGGATTATTGACGAAGTTGCAGTTGACTTTCCATAGTTTACAAAATATCGACCTTCCAACAAATGAAGAGTGGATCACCCTACAAAAACTGACACATAAATCTTAAGAATCATAGTATGTATTGCACAATTTTCTTCTTTTACTCTTAATTTCAAGGTTTTATGTTTTTTCTGTTTGGAATTTGGCATCGCTTTAAATAACTCTATTTTGTGAATAGGAAAAAACCAACACTCGTTATTGCTAATTTTCTAATCTAGCCTATGAATCTATGATGCACAGTGCAAAACTTCAACCAGTAAATTTGTATTCTCAAATTCTCCCAAGCTTTAACATTTATGCATTTCTCTATTTCTGATTACTAGGTTTTAGGCACTGCTATTATTATCTATATTTAATTTGTCATGGCGTGAATTAATATTTAATTTTGAACTCTATTTTTTGAACAGGAGACATCAGACATGTAGCAGTTGTTAAATTGCTAATCCGGCCTGTGATGGCCATGTAAATCTATGCCGAGTTTGTGATTTTGATGTTGAGTCTTCACATGTTGCAAACTTGCAATTCAACCTAAAGCTGTTGTCTCTCCCTTGTTTCTATAAAAGGGAATTCAAGGTCATTTGCAAAGGGTTCTGAAACTTTGTATTCACTTTTGCATGGACATTGGAGAATCACACAAGAGCTGGTGTTGCTCCCTTGTTTCTATAAAAAGGAATTCAGGGAATTCACTTTTCAATTTGCATGGAGAATCACACAGATTGGTGTATTACTATTGAATGAATTGAATCATATGGCTATAAGCCTATATTTTGAAAGAATTAATGAAAATCTAAGTTCTCATACATGTCTAAATAAACATATCTGTATCAATAAACACATTATGATATTTTATTATGCTATTTTAAATCTGGAAATAGAAAGTTGAAAACTACAATTACAAATCAATATTAAATTCTAACTGCAAAAAGTTAACAGACTCATAAAATATCATCAAGTTATCAACCATAATTATTATTAATATTCTTTTGTAATATGAATGATGAGATACAGTAATAAGATTAATAAATACCAATCTCTTATAGTTGCCATTCATCCTCATCAAATTCAGAGCTTTCTTGATTCTTGTCTTTGGTTTCTTCACTCTTAGTCTGCATACCTTCGTTGAACTACATCTCAATGCAACCAGTAGGTCCAGTACATGAGTCAATAGTCCCACTGACACTTTGGTTTGAAGTGTTTCCCAAACCTCTTCTTTCACATTTGGACCTCCAGATTTGCAGTGCCCTATCATAAGGAAAAGTGTGGATATCATACCTAGATGTATAGAGCCTCAAGCAATTTTCTAAATTTTTGTCTAGTTTGTTTCTTAGCTTTGATTTTAGGAACCCCAAAGCACTGAAAAATCTCTTATCTTCCACCGAACCCAATATCATGGTAAGACATAAATCAGCAAGCTTCAAATATTCTGGCATTGAATCACGCAACACTACGTTCTCAGCTATATATTTCCAAAGCCTTGTTACTGATCCCTCTTCACGGGGGTTCTCCATTTTGCCATATTGTTCTCTCATAGTGTATGCAAATCAAGATGATTTCTCTCGAAGATGAGTTTCGTCTAATATTCCATTTATAGTTACTCCATTCAATTCTCTGGATATGCAAAATTGTTTTATCAAAGTCAGTAGCTTACTTCGAAAATCAGTTGCACTATTGAGGCTTCAATATTGAGGAAACACAATAGACATGGCTTCGAGTAGGTTGTCAGGAGGGAATTTGCTTCTAATTTGTGAGGAAAAATCATAGGCAATTTTCTTCACAGAAGTAGTTACAGTCTCAACAATCTTGTCGAAATATTCCCTTGTAACTCTTGCTAGTTGCTTCCTGGGGCGCTTTCCTGGTTCCTCGGGGTCAACTGTGTCATAGAAGTGCATTGGTATCTCAACTCCCCATACATTGGCACATACCTCCCTGTTTGCACCAATTTGTAAAAAGTTATCAGGATTGTTCAAATTTGTGAGTGTTCGCCACTTAACAAATTTTTCATCAGATAGTGTTGGTTGATTTCGATAGAGATTGTCAAGGGTCAAGCATGTCATCTTACACAACGTAGCATATTCTGCAATAGATAGAGCTCTTTTTTGGGTAGCCTTCATAATATTCCTCATTTCCTCTAGCATGGGCGGAAGAGTTGCTAAAGTTAAGAGTGTCTCTAGATTACTTAACCTCCGAAGAAGGTCAGGAAATTTTGGTTGCTCTGATTTGTCGTGAGTTGTGTGAAATGGTCCAATCAACGATGGATATTCTGAAAAAACTCGATGCACTGGACCATCCAAAGAGATACATTTGGTATCATTATCCTTGAGAAGCTTGTTCCCATCAGTTAGTCCATCATCAAAGTGTTGAAATTCTATAAATCGCTTGGGACTTCGACAAAAGTGTGAGTAGAGCTCTCTGATTAAAATTTCAATTTTTTTTACAAAAGCATACTTGCTCACAATTCCAAAAGCTAGATCCATTTTGTGAGCCATGCAGTGAATTGGAGTAATGTACGGTGCAAATGAAGTTTCAATTTTTGTACAAAGACCGTGCTTGTGACCTTGCATTACTGAAGCTCCATCTGCTCCAACACACCAATTTTTTGGCAACCGTCATGTCATCCATACCTCCATATTCAATTAAACTTCTCTTTACTAGTTGAAATAAATTTTCCGTTGTTGCACTCTCTTTCATTTTAGCAACAGATAGTAGATGAGGTTGGCAGGCATGATTCTGTATAGTATAAACATGCATGCATACCCATGAAGTATTGTCTACTATCATAACTTCGTCTAAAGAAAATACAATAAAGTTTGACTCTCTTATTTTTTCCTTTACATATTCTTTTTCAACCTCAGCAAGACAACTTGCCATTTCCCATTCATTATTTACTGACAAGTGTCTATTAGGATAGTTAGGAACTTTCAAAAAGTTTAATAAACCACTAATTGATGGGAAATCTATCATAGCGTGCCCTCTGCTCAAAATATAAAAAACAACACTTAACTGAACAACTTTTCCCAGTTGTTCTATTTGCATTGCTTTTCCAAAACTAGCTTCAATACAACCTTTAACTTCAGCATGCTTCGTCTGTATTTTTTCATGAAAATAATACTCTTCGACATTCCTCACATGCTTACATTCCTCCTTTGTTTTCCATCTTATCACTGATTTTTCAACTCTGTCTATCATTTGTTTTTCATAAACTTTACCCATATGCTTTTCTATGGTGTCAAATTTTAGCTGCAACCTAATTTCCTTGTTATGTTTCCAAGTGCAAATCTTACACCTGCATTCTATTGGAGGCTCGCCTTCAATTGAATTCTCCACTGGTTCAATGAATGGATACTTTGATGCCCAATTAATTTGAAAATTGCTCACTGACATATCCCACTCCCGATCCTTTTTTTATCTGTATTTTCTTTTCCCCTTCCATGCATTATCATCAATGACATTATGACCCAAGTCAATTATATCATTTCGGCTAACTTGGGCATCTACTAGATAATCTTCTTCAAGATCATCCTGATCTGAGATATCAGGTTCACCGCTATCTTCAACATGCGGTGTAGGTGGCAAATTTTGTACTTGTCTGAAACTTCGCTATTAATCAGAATTCAGAGCCTAGAACCCACCAGATTGTGTTGAGATAGATTTGATCTTTGCATGTATTTATACCAATCCTTATATGGCAAATTCCGCGGGAATTTTATATGGTATACAAATATTTGGCAAATCCCGCGTAACTATAACACGACTTATGTAATTTTCGAGGCGATTATAGGTCGTCCAAATAATTGGCAAATACAATATAGTTGGCGAAAGTTGGGGTGAATGGAGACATGCATCGGCAAAATGCCGAGCGAATTGGGTCCTCCTGGCTAACAAATCTTCACATGCCTATAGGCAAATTATGGTCATCTATTAAGGCAACCTCAGAGAGTGTAGGCGAAAAAATTAAATTTATCGTGTGCCCACCGTATATTGTATTGTCGAAATCCTCGCATTGAAACATTTAATTACATAAAACATATGGCAATCGGTTCATGAATTTGACGGAAATTGATAATTTTTTGGCGACATGGCCACCCCCAGTTGGTACAAAATATTCGTCATTTCCTAGGTTGCCAACGTGAAAAATTCGCCATTGGCGAATATTCACCACTAAAGTAATCTCTTCTTTTAAGCAAAAACAAACCTATTAGATTCAGAAATGAACTGAAGCTACCTTTAATATAATTCAAGAAATGGATCAAAGGAAAACTATTCTAGAAATGATGTGAAATAAAAATAGTGGATTAGGGTTAGTTCACATATGTTGTTCCACCTTTTATGTATAGTGGGCCCAAACATTTGCCAAAATGAGTGATCAGTAAGTAAACTACAATGACACTATATATAATAATTGTAGACACTCAAAATTGTCATGTCTAATTAAATAAATATTTTATTTATTTAATTATCTAAGCCTAATTCTTCTATTAATTAAATAAATTTTTATTTATTTAATTAATTCATTTATCCTCTTCTAGCCTTATTTCTCATTTAAATAAATACATTTATTTATTTAAATTATCCCTTTCCTAAATTAAATAAATATTTTATTTATTTAATTGATCCCACTTCTTCTATTAATTAAATAAATCTTTATTTATTTAATTAATTCATTATCTTTTTCTACACATGACACATGTCATTCATCTCTTAATTCATACACTACCTACCTCTTTCATTATTTTGGTATTTCTTTTACCTACCCTCTAATCCTAGCCGACCTCTCTTTTTACACCTCTCAATCTTATCCCTCCATTTCATATTGTGTCTTCTATTTAAGGAGATGCTTTCTTCATTGTCAAACCCTAATGACTGATCTTGGAGTACTTGGCTACACTACGATCCTACTTGCAACCACATTCCATTCTTTGTTGAGCTCTTGTGCATACAAAAATCTGAGAGCAAATATATCAAGCAAGATCAATGGAGATAGGAAGAATGGAGATCAAAACCCTATTGGACATGTGATGGTATAATCTTTGTGATTTTGAGTTATTTGCATTGTCTTAGGTAATCTCCATATGTTATGGTGGATCTTTGTTCATTGTTAGGCTAGGGTTTTGTGGTTGAATTCATTTAGCCTTTCAATTTTGTTATTATTGTTATCCATTTTCACCATATACATTTTGGCACGCCCGGTGGGACCCTTGTCCCTTTGCATTTAACATTTTTGTTGCAGATTTCGCAGTTTTGAAGTTGCAGATCGGACAATTTTCGACGACATTTTAGGTTTTTCCGCATCTGCGAGCGTTCAGATCGCGTTTTTGTGTTTCAGAAGCGTCTGCAATATCGTGAATCGCCCCTGTGTCTTTGCCAGATTTTATTTTTGCAGGTTTCTGGAACCGTGTCTGTGAATTTAAATTGCGTCTGTGCTTGATCTTATCGCGTCTGTGTTCGGGAAAAGCGTCTGCGGTATCCAAGCGCGTCTGTGCATTACAGAACTGCGTCTGTGTCGTACAGACGCATCTGTGTCTGGTATAACTGCGTCTGTGTTTTCTGTTTTGCAAATTTTTCAATTTTCTTTAATTCGGGTTTTCGGATTTTGTACTTAGGGTTTCAGATTTGGTTTATTTTCGGCTAACCCTTGCAGATCTAGCTAACCAAGTTTGTGCAACTTGCTTTGGAGGCAAAAACGTTTTTGTTGAAGGCCCCTTTTCACAAAGTCTTTTGGGTTTTCTAAAATTTACCTAACTTGTGTGCTTGCAGGAAGGGGTTATCATTTGAAACAACCCAAACTACTAACAATTTTGTTGTAGGGCCTTAGCTAGGGTTTTGTAGTTTTGTTGTGTGCCTTGTTTTCATAGATTAGCAAACACTTCCTTTGGTGCACTAAAATTGAATCATTGTCTTTTGTGTCTTGAGCAATAGGCTCTTTTTGTTTAATCTTTAGAGGGCCTGTCTTCCCGTGTGGTCAATAGGACTACTAGTGAGAAGAGAACGACCCAAGTGGTAGCGAGGAAAACCCACTTCATCCGAACCACTATAATCAAATGTATTCATGGTGAAAACTATGAATAACGTGTGCTGATTAGTTCATACCGACACTATGTCTCCCCATAAACCCGTTTGATCAAATTTATTTGATCAGTTGTAGGGCGTAACCCCTACCGGCTGGGAGCCTTCTGTATTTACAGAGCTGAAAGTGCCGCATGTATGGCCACACGAGCGGATGCCCTTACTAGCACCTTTTTGTTTTAGAAGCCCAAATCCTTCTAGTTGTTGGGGCAGGAGGTCGGACCTCTGGTAGCGGCCCACACACATACGGTTCTTAGTAGAGATACAAAGTTCGCCATGGGGAGTTTTCATGGGGACTGATGCTTGGCTGACCCGAGAAGTGAGTGCCGAGGGTGGAGCCAGTGAGGTCAAGCATCTAAGTATCCGCTCTGAATAGCGTAGCCTCGGGGGTAAAACCCTATGTGGGATCAACAACTATTGTCTTGGCCAGCCCTAAGATTTGTGCTTGTCTTATGCTAAACACTCAAACATTCAAGACAAAACAACAAAACATTGTGTCTTTTGTGTCTTCAAGTGTATGCAAAACTTTTTACATCAAACAACACACTTTTGGAGTCTAAACAGTTTGCAAACATTGATTCATCAACATTGTGTCCTCTTGTCACGAAAAGCAGTCAAACAGTCGGATTTGGTCACAACAAAACAACTTCACAGATCGGAAAAATTGCACTAAGGTTACAGAAACGCGTCTGTGTCTGTTTTAACCGCGTCTGCGTCATATAAGCGCGTCTGTGAAGTACAGAATAGCGTCTGTGTTTTCAACAGCGTTTGTGTCAAACAGAGAAGCGTCTGTGTCTGGGAATCGCGTCTGTGAAGTATACAGAGGCGTCTGTGTCAGGAATTAAAAACTTTAACAGTCCAGCAAACAAAAGAAAATCAGTTTCGGCATACTTGAGCTTCCTAGGTTGTCTCTTCAGGTTTCATCTAGCATTCAGCTTGTTCTAAGGTTTCATACAGTCCATCATTGCTTCACATCTCATTTTACATTCATACTTGTGAGAACTTGAGTCAAAAGGTCACTTGCTTGTCCTCATCATACTTTGTCAACACACTACATACAACAACACTTTGCTAAGTGGTCCCTCATCAAGGTTTCTTACCTTTGGGTCTCATTTGGTCTTACTTAGAGTCAAGGTCAGCTTACCTCATCAAGAGAAACGATCCTCTCTTTGGAAGTCACACCTACTCTACTACTTAC
Source organism: Cryptomeria japonica (assembly GCF_030272615.1). NCBI lineage: Eukaryota > Viridiplantae > Streptophyta > Pinopsida > Cupressales > Cupressaceae > Cryptomeria > Cryptomeria japonica. Next base: position 342,960,237 of record NC_081407.1, read on the forward strand.
ATACTTGGTCTTACACTTTGGACATTGCAAGTACACCTCAAGATTCATTTACACTCCATACAACTCTTGGTCTTCCATACTCTTGTCATTTTTCATCTAGTCTCTCACATATTGGTCAAACACCTAGTTCATTGTTGAAACCCGCCTTCAAAAATCTAGGAGAATAGCTAAAGAAGCTCAAGAATCCGTAAACATGAGTTTTTATGAGTATGACAATGATCTATTCTACAATCCTGAGCACACTACATTACCAGACATGAATGTTTATAGACATAATCCAAATGTGGAAAGCACAAACACTATAAACAACAATACTACACACAATGACAATGTGGACAACTCTTCAATACTATCAGCAGACATAGAAGAATCCATAATGAATCCTCATTTCAATAGATTGGTTGAAGAGATAATGAGGAGAGATCGTCAATACTTTTTACACATGATGGCACAAAGTGGAGCTAAAATACCGCATGATTTTGACTTATCTCAACTTATAGAAAGTCGACCCTCACAACAAACTCAATCCAACATGGATCAAAGGAGACCAAATAGTGGAGGAAATAGAGGACCGAATATGATGCCTGAGTCACCATCAGTTTTGCTTCAAAAGCCAGCAATCCCACATACACAAGCTCAAACATATGATACTTACACTCAAAGACCATCATGGAGGCCTTATGCTCAAACACATGCTCAAGGTATGGATCAATCAAAACAAGTGGATACTCAAGGACATCCTCAAAATTTTGACACAAGGAGATCTCATGTCAAAATTGGGGGCAACACAATGGAAAATGAAAGGCCTATTGAATATGGTATATATGCACAAAATAGATATGGGGTCCCTCAACAAGAAGTTATGCCAAGTGCTCCATACATGTCGCAACAATATAGACCTCCATATGGACATGTCTACAATCAGTATCATCCATACATGCAACAAGCTCCTCCTCAAATGGGCATTTCAAACATGGGGTATGCTACAAGAAATCAATCTCCTCCCAAGAATAATTTGGAGCAACAAATTAGGGATCTACAAAAGAAAATGGAGGACATGAGAAAATCAAAACCTACATACACTATGAGAGATATATGTCCTTATCCCTTTGATAAGAGTATTCCAATGCCTCCATTTCCTGCACACTTTGTGACGCCAAAATTTGATAAATATAGAGGGAGAGGAGACCCCAAGGGACATATAAGACAATTCTTCACAGATTGCATTGAGGTAGCGGCGGAAGAAACATACTTGATGAGGTTGTTCCCACAGAGCTTAGGCGATCAAGCTATGGAATGGTTTTCTCAATTACCTCCTGGTATTAAGTCATGGGGCGACTTGGCAGAGGCATTCATTCAGCATTTCTCTTACAACATTGAAACAGATGTCTCAGTTACTACCTTGTGCAATACGAAACAAAAGGAAGGAGAATCTTTCGCAACATTTTTACAAAGATGGAGAAACCTAGCTAGCAGATGCTCTTGCGAAATCCCGCAAAAACAAATGGTAGAAATGTTCACACAAAATGTTAACAAGGCTATTGGATATGATCTCAGGAAAGCTTGTTTGTCTACATTCAAGGATGTTATTGAAAAGGGCCTAGCAACAGAAAAAGTCTTAATTGAACAAGGAGTTATCAAACTATTCAAAGAAAACAAAGAGGACTTTGAAGGAAAGGACAAACCAAAATTTTGGAACAAGAATAAGAACACAGTTAACGATGGTGTTGTTGATGCCAACACAGTGAGACCCAAGTTTGTTTTTTCTGGATCAAGTTCTACCAACAATCAAGTGAACAATCAAACAACTTCTAAACCACGAAGGAAGTACACTCCATTGGGAGAACCACTTGAATCAGTATTCAAAAAGCTTGTGGCAAACAAAGTGATCACAGTTCTAGATTTTCCTCCATATGAACCAAAGGTCAAACCAAATTGGTGGAATGATGATGAGTATTGTGAGTTTCATAAGAGCAAGGGTCATAAGACAAGTAATTGCCATCGATTGAAAAACATTGTGCAAGATCTCATTGATAGAGGAGATATTGAGATTGAGGGACATTCATCTAACCAAGAACATGAGGTGTTTAAGGAACCATTCCTAAAACATGACAAAGGAAAAGGCAAAGTCACAGATGATCAAGCCAATTACACTAGAGCACCTTACAATTATGATTCCACTATCAATCACATCTCAATGGACAATCATATTTCTACTATTACTATCAAGAACAAAAATCCTGAGAATCCTTCTCAGAGACCCAAGATTGTCCTAAAGGGTGTTGGATCTTCGTTTGAATCTACCTCTGAATGTCATGTTACAACCCGTCAAGGTAAGATCACGTTGCCAGGTGCCTCCACTAAGAATACCAATCCTTTATCAATCAAGCCTGAGTACGACCTTGTAGAACAGTTAGGGAAGACACTCGCGCTCATCTCCATTCTTGAGCTCTTACGTATATCCCCTGCACATAAAGCCATCCTTGACAAAATCTTGAGAGACACTGCTGTTCCTACTGATCTGAACGTGGACCAGTTTCAAGCCATGGTGGGATACCTTTCCATTCCACATTCCCTTACGTTCACAAAAGCCGATGACGCCTCCATAAGTCAGCCACATAATGCACCTTTACACGTTGAAGCTTTCATACATAAACATCGAATAAAGCGAGTCCTGATAGATGGAGGAGCAGGTCTAAATATTTGTACATTGAGCACCATCAGACAATTGGGATATTCTGATAAAGCTGTGAATTCTACAAACCAAATCACCATCAAGGCTTATGATGATGAAGAGCGTTCATCCAAGGGCACAGTTACCTTACCGCTAAGAATAGGGCCAGTCACAAAGGATGTGGTTTGTCAAGTCCTAGACCTGGATCTCACATATAACATATTGCTAGGACGTCCTTGGATTCATGAAATGAGGGCAGTCCCATCAACATACCATCAATGCATTAAGTTTCCTCATAATGGAGTCGAGGTAACAGTCAACGGTGATCCAAATCCGTTCATATATTGCAATAACTTGAGATCACATACTGAGACTATCATTCCCAGTAATCGTGAGGCTACTCCTTCTTCGGCTTACATTGATCCTGGGTCATTAAAACCCTCGACATCCAAACAAGGTGAACTTAGAGGCAAGTTTCAAGACAAAGGCATGGGAGAATACACTTTGAATCAGACAATGTTTTTACGACAAGTCATGAGCTCTCCAAAAGAACATGGGAGGCCACATCCTAACAAGCAAATCTCCATCATGATACTCAAATGGGATCCTACCATCTTTCAAAGATGGGGCGAACTAGAAGAAGAAAATTTATATAAAATTCTCTATAGAGACATTGAAGAGGACACGCAAGATCAAATTATTATACCCTGTGAGAACTATGGCAAAGGCTTCAAAATTCTGCAAAGATTTGGGTATGATGGAAAAAGCCCTCTCGGGTTACGCAAAGAAGGTGTCATGGAGCCCTTACAACCTGAGCTAACTGCAAGAAGGGAACGCTCCAAGGGACTTGGTTTTCTGAATTCCAAGATTCACAATAAAAGAACAAAAGAGGCATTGCGAATCAAAGTGGCCGAAGTTCAACAAGAGGATTATTATTCCACAGATTCTAATGAGTGGGAATGGGGTTCAGACAAATCCTCCAGTGACTATGAGCTCACCGAGACATTCAGAGAGCCAGATGAACCTACAGAGGAGGAGGAATTTTACAAAAAGTTCAGAGTTGGTCAAGAACCAACCCATAAGGATCCCGCACAGTCTTCGTTTCAAGGTCCTAGGTTGAAATCGCATAGGATGAGGACACCTGCCCCAGAAGGCGCTACTAGTGATGACAATTTGAATTCACTCATGACCGAAACTGATGAGGAGAGTGCCATTGATGACCTCGACGATTGCCTTGACATACCTAAATATAACCACATCTTCACTCTTTGTCCAGCAAATTCTGAAAACACTAATGACCTTCCCCTTGTTCACCCCCAACTCATTGACTGGGATCATGAAGGACCAACACAATTTGATACATTTCAAAATGACGAAACTATTGTCGACTATCTTGGCATTCGAGATGATCTTCCCCCTGGAGACCATAAGGCAGGATACACCATAGAACTCAACAACATGGCATACTTCGGTGAGGGTGTCGGGCCTTCTAGTCGCAAAAATGTGAAAATAAGAACAAAACAAGGGTCTTATGGCGAAAACCACACTGTGGCGCTATCTGACTCCAAAAAAGTAAAAAGAAAGGACGTATCTGAGAGTGAAAACCTCTCTGAGGCACCCGAAGATGGAAGGCTCGACATTCTCCCAGCGTCATATGAGGAAAAGTCATCCATGCTGATAGAGGAAACTATAAAGACAAACATTGGTACAGAAGAAGTTCCACACAACATATTCTTAGCTCAATCTTTGATAGAGTCCGAAAAGGCAAAATTCATAAGCTTCTTTAAGGAACGACAAATCAACTTTGCATGGTCATACGCTGATATGCCTGGATTGGATCTGGATTTGGTAATGCATCATTTGACAGTCAAACCGGGGGCAAAGCCAGTAAAGCAGAAATTAAGGAAAATGCACCCACAAGTGGCATTACTAGTCAAAGCAGAGCTGGAGAAATTATTGGATGTCGGATTCATACGCCCAATTGATTATCCCGAATGGATTTCCAATTTAGTACCTGTCAGCAAACCAGATCGCAGTATCCGAATATGTACAGACTTCAGAGATATCAACAAAGCTTGTCCAAAGGACGATTTCCCATTACCAAACATTGACTTGATCGTTGATCTCACAGCAGGTCATGAAATGTTATCTTTAATGGACGGATTTTCTGGATATAATCAAATCAGGATTGCCCCTGAAGATCAACATAAAACATCATTCACTTGTCCATGGGGAACCTTCTGTTGGAATATCATGCCCTTTGGGCTGAAAAATGCAGGCGCTACTTATCAAAGAGCGATGACTACTATCTTTCATGATCTCATGCACATAACCATGGAAGATTATGTTGACGATCTTTTGGGAAAATCAATAGACAGAGATACACACTTGGACATACTTGCAGTTGTCTTTGATTGGCTGGAAAAATACAAGGTAAGACTAAATCCAAAGAAATGTGTCTTTGGAGTAACCTCTGGGAAGCTCCTAGGATTCATTGTGTCTAAAAGAGGAATCGAGGCCGATCCAACGAAAGTCAAGGCTATCTTGGACATGCCGCCACCCAAGAATATCAGTCAACTTCGATCTTTACAAGGGAGACTCTAGTCCATACGAAGATTCATAGCACAACTTGCAGATAAGTGTAACCCTTTCCAGCACCTGCTACACAAAAACATCAAGTTCAAATGGGATGAGAACTGTCAACAAGCTTTTCAGGCACTCAAAGAATATCTTTTGAACCCACCAGTCTTAATGCCACCAATTCCAGATCAACCGCTGCTACTTTACATATCAGCTACTCCAACAACACTGGGGGCACTCCTAGCACAACAAGTTGATGACGGCAAGGAAAAGGCAATATACTATATCAGTCGCACATTGGTGGAATATGAGCTAAACTACACACCAATCGAACGTGCATGTCTCGCGGTGGTCTTTGCTTCACAAAAATTACGACATTATATGCTCACTCACAAGACTAAGTTGATTGCCAGAATTGATCCACTAAAATATCTTCTCAACAAAGCTACGCTTACTGGGCGGCTGGCCAAGTGGGTAATGATCTTGAGTGAATTTGACATCGAATATGTAGACAGAAAAGCTATAAAAGGACAAGCAATTGCAGATCAATTGGCAGATGCTCCCATGATAGATGATGTTCCTCTACAGTCAGAATTTCCAGATGAGTCCATTCTAACAACATCACCTGCAAAGCCATGGCAATTATATTTTGACGGCTCATATACACAGAACGGGGCAGGAGCGGGTATACTCTTTATAACTCCTCAAGGCGATTCTATACCAAAGTCATACCACTTATCATTTCCTTGCACCAACAATATAGCGGAATATGAGGCATTAACAACTGGATTAAGAATTGCAGTTCAATGGAAGATCTAGGAACTTCGTGTTTTTGGGGACTCTCAACTGGTCATCCGGCAAGCAACCGATGATTACCAAACAAAAGATGAAAAACTAATGCCTTACAAACAACTGGTCGATGATTTAAAACAACACTTCACAAAGATAGAGTTTGAGCAGATACCAAGAGAATAGAATCGCGCTGCAGATGCCATGGCTACAATTGCTTCGCTGATTGATCTGCCGCAAAATGAGACCTGCTATGAGTTCCTGGTAGATAACTTGCTGATTCCTTCATATGAGATCACTCCTACAGAAATGATATGTGTTGTTGGTCCTGAATCCCAGTTATATGGTTCCATATTCACATACCTTCGCGACAATATCTTACCTCCCGATCTATCGAACAATCAACGCCGCACTTTCATTCGCCAATCCTCTCGATACGTCATTCTAGCTGATATCCTATACCGATGAGGTCTAGATGGCACCCTTCTTAGATGTTTAGAGAGTGACGAAGCTCAGATTGTGTTACGAGAAGTGCATGAAGGGATATGCGGTCCGCATACTAGTGGTCCTACCTTGGCTAAGAAACTCATCAGGATTGGATACTACTGGCCTACTATGGAAAAAGACTCATATCAGTTTGTCAAGAAGTGTAAGCAGTGTCAAATTCATGGAGACCTCATACATGCACCAGCACAAGAACCACAACCACTTGCATCTCCTTGGCCCTTTTGTCAGTGGGGACTCGATCTCATAGGCAAGATTCACCCTCCTTCTTCCAACGGTCATAAATTCATTATCACAGCCACAGAGTATTTCACAAAGTGGATTGAAGCCGTGCCTCTCACACAAGTTACTGGGAAACAAATCGCTACCTTCATTTTGAACTACATCATTTGCCGATACGGGATTCCTACTTCCATTATTACTGATAACGGGCGTCCCTTCAAAAATCAGGATGTTCGTGAACTCTGTGACCGCTTCCATATCTCTCATCGTTTCTCCACACCATATTACCCCCAAGGTAATGGCCAAGCTGAGGCGTCTAACAAAACAATTCTTAAAATCCTTAAAAAGACAGTCGATGACGCTGGCCGTAACTGACATATCCAACTTAATCCTGCACTTTGGGCCTACCGCACAAGTGTCCGCACACCTACAGGAGCTACACCCTACTCACTTGTCTACGGCGCTGAAGCCATCTTGCCTATTGAGGTCGAGTTACCTTCTCTACGGGTCTCCTTGAGAAACATAATCAACGATGAAGACTACAGGGTCTCTCGCTTACAAGAACTAGAACTGCTGGAGGAACGAAGACACACTGCTTTTAATCATCTCAAGGCTTACCAACAAAGAATGAGTCGCAGTTACAATCATAAAGTCAAGCCTCGCACATTTGAAGTAGGTGACTTAGTCCTCAGAGAGAACCCCAAGAATCAGCAAGACAGAGATAAGAAGGGCAAGTTCGAACCAAACTGGCTTGGTCCTTACATCATCACAGCGGTATATGGATCTGGGGCATATCAACTCTCTACTATAGAAGGTGAACCTTTGGAGGATCCTATCAACAGCATGCACCTTCGCAGGTTCTACACATAGCTCATCGGAATATCCTAATTCAAAAATACAAAAAAAATTTTTTTAAAAATTATAAAACAAAAAAAATCGTTACTTGGTGAAAACCTGGCAAACAGGCGCCTTGTGACACAAAAAAATTGAAAAAACGAAAAAAGTAAAGAGAAATAATTTCGTCCAACGGTGAAAACCACTTCGGTGGCACCCTGGGCAAGTACCATGGTGAAAACTGGGTCACCAGCGCCATGCGTAGAGACTTTGCTCCTCCCTCCTTCAGGATTCTCTTTCATCCTTCACTTTGCACACACTCACAACCTATTCGTTCACAATAAACTTACCCATTCCCATCATGGCTTGTTATTGATCTACCTAAGATTGGTTAGCCATCCATAACCCTCCCTTTTCACTCCCTTTCCATCCATAATAAATCAGATCCTATCTGTGACTACGGCCAAATCCTACGTCTAGTAATGGGTGTGGAACTGAGAACATCACATGTTTCGAGGAGTACAGTTTCTTCCAGCTTCCTTCAAGTCTATCCACGCACAATCCACAATAAAGCAACATCTACATCGCCAGTCCACAATAAAGTTCCATCTTCTCCGCAATAAAGTATCAGTTTCATGGATTCAGTCAGTTTCAGATGAGAGACAGCAGCAACAATGAGCTTCAACAAAATCAAATCTTTCAACAGACTCAGACAACATATGGTTCAGTGCTATCTATCCTTTCTGTGAAAGTAAACATTGTGACCACAATCAAATAAGACTTATACAAGTGACAAGAGACACTAAACTTGAGGACTACAGTGGATGTTGGTGTCGAGTCTTGGTTTTTTTTTTATTTTATCTTTTGGTGACATGTCTTTTAGCTTTTCCAGGATGTCTTTGACTAGAGATTCTATCTCCAGGATGTCTTTGACTAGAAAGGTGAGGATGGGGTATCGTCACCTATTTGCATTTGCTGTCTATCGATTGTCTTTTAGTAATGCTACGACTTGTCCAAGGATATGAGGACACTGTGAGTCTAGTATGAACTGGGGCATTCCTTGTTTGTGACTGTCTTATCTCCATGCAAACGGGTACAATGACTTTCTGGGTCAAACATATGCCTCGATTGTCATAACCTACTTGCCATAATAAAGCTCAATGATGATAACGCACAAGAAGATCTTTCACTTTCATATCTTCTGTCTTCCATCCCCCTTTCTTGATTGACTTCCATTGTCCTTCTCGAGTCCGCGTAGCCCGCTATCACATGACTGAGTATAATGACACACCAAAAACATTTGCATTTCATATAGTTACACCTACATCACCACATATAAGCATTTCATACATACATATAGATATCACAATTGCATCACATCCTGCATACAACACATGTTAGCACATCTCACATTTTCATTATGTAAATAATCATTTGCATTTTCATATTCATTTGCATTACATACATTCACATTTGCATCATGCATCACATATACAACATAAAAGAACAAAAATATATTGCATTGCATCATATTTGCATACATATCATAAGCATCACATAAGAACATCTCATCACATAGGTACACATGCATATAGCTACCGCAAAGATGCATCATCTCATATATATATAAAGTATCATGATACAATGATGTCAAAATCATATGGCTACAATCACCCGTAGGTGTCTACATCATTATACAAAATGGTACAAAACTGATACAGAGGAGCTCACTGATCACTCCTGCCAGCACTATTGGTAGTGCTAATCCTATCCATGTCATGGTATCCCATTGCCACGTGTCCTACCCTCATCTCCAGTCTTGGATCCTAGAACACTCATCTCAGGGCCTCTCTGTCGCCATCTCGATCGTACGGAATCAACTCCCCATCAATCGGTATTCGCATAATCCTATATACATCCTCCAGGGTGACTGTCATCTCACCCATCGGCAAATGAAATGTGCATGTCTCTGAATGCCATCTCTCGGCCAGCGCAGTCAGCAAACCCATGTTTGCCCGAAACTCGGGCACATATAGCACATGTTTGAGACCCATCTCCTCAATAGCAATCCTGTCCTGAATCGAGAACTCTGGTCGCAATCTCTGTGTCGACAGGAATCTCTCCCGTGACTCCAGCATAGGCAGATACTCCTGCAGTCAACCAATCAATCATATCAGTTATCGTGGCATTCACTGTTTATCACATAATGCTACTTGCTATCTAAATGCATTTGGTTATCTATCCTAAGTAACACTCCCTGTTCATCACAAAGTACTACGTGTGTGACATTCCCTGTTCATCACAAAGTGTTACTCACATTCGCACTCCCTGTTCATCACAAAGTGTTGCCTATCTTGGTGCTCCCTGTTCATCACAAAGTGCCTTGATCTATCCTAGTCTTCCTAGAGGACCTGCTTGAGTGTATCCTCTCAGCAGCTTATCCAATCGACAGCGTATGTTCATCACAGAACTGCCGATTTGACCTAAAAGACCAAAACCATGCATTTTTGACACACAAACGCGCTTTAAACTCATAAACGTGCTTATAGACTGCACAAACGTGCTTCTGCAACACAGACGCGCTTTCTGAACACATACGTGCCTAAATCCTTCATAAACACGGTCAGGGAACATAGACGCCCCTAAAGGGCACAAACGCGTCTGGAATTTGCAAACGCGCCCGCATTCATCACAAACGCGGTCCCAGGCATAGACGCGCCTGGACCCGACACAGACGCGCCTGTTGGACACAGACGTGCCTGACACTGACACAGACGCGGTTCTACGTTTTTGCATTTTTTCACTACCCTATTCCTAGCGCATTTATTGCTACCTATTGAGCATTAATGACAAAAATTGAAATGCGTGAAAGCACAAGGAGGTTTTCAGGTACTTACCGGCTCTCCTGCATCTGCTGGTCGCTGAAATCGGCGAATGCGGTCGAATCTATGATCGAAGGCCATCGCTGCTGACTGCTGCTGCTCTTTTCTCGCTCTGCACTGTGATCTTGTAGGGGTGTGGATGACAATGAGGATGTCTTTTGCCCATGGTCTATCTTATAGCCTACCCTAGTCTTGACCCTCATTTCCCGAGTCAGTCTTCCTTATCCCGTGACTTTGTCATTTTATCCGGTCAATCCATTCTATCTTGTCTTTCTTATCGAGAGATTGTCTGCAATCTTTCCAGACATTTTCATCCAATCTCTCGAGGGGGCATATCATTCCCATTCTGGGGCAACTCTATATCAGTTCATCTTATCTTCTTTGAAACAACGCGACAAGCCGCATTGTCTCAAAGAGGGGCAAAATGTAGACACTCAAAATTGTCATGTCTAATTAAATAAATATTTTATTTATTTAATTATCTAAGCCTAATTCTTCTATTAATTAAATACATTTTTATTTATTTAATTAATTCATTTATCCTCTTCTAGCCTTATTTCTCATTTAAATAAATACATTTATTTATTTAAATTATCCCTTTCCTAAATTAAATAAATATTTTATTTATTTAATTGATCCCACTTCTTCTATTAATTAAATAAATCTTTATTTATTTAATTAATTCATTATCTTTTTCTACACATGACACATGTCATTCATCTCTTAATTCATACACTACCTACCTCTTTCATTATTTTGGTATTTCTTTTACCTACCCTCTAATCCTAGCCGACCTCTCTTTTTACACCTCTCAATCTTATCCCTCCATTTCATATTGTGTCTTCTATTTAAGGAGATGCTTTCTTCATTGTCAAACCCTAATGACTGATCTTGGAGTACTTGGCTACACTACGATCCTACTTGCAACCACATTCCGTTCTTTGTTGAGCTCTTGTGCATACAAAAATCTGAGAGCAAATATATCAAGCAAGATCAATGGAGATAGGAAGAATGGAGATCAAAACCCTATTGGACATGTGATGGTATAATCTTTGTGATTTTGAGTTATTTGCATTGTCTTAGGTAATCTCCATATGTTATGGTGGATCTTTGTTCATTGTTAGGCTAGGGTTTTGTGGTTGAATTCATTTAGCCTTTCAATTTTGTTATTATTGTTATCCATTTTCACCATATACAATAATAATTTTAAAGTACCTGGAATGTTCTGTATCTTCAAGGGAATCAATTCTTCGTCACTCACCACCAATGTAGCCTGCAACATTCCCATACTAGCAATATGGGAAGATACAAGAAATGATGGTATGTTATCACTAGTATTCGCCTTTGGTGCATCCTCATGTGCATCTCTTGCTGCAGAAAATGAATCCACTATGAAATGCCCCCAAGAAAGAACACTTCAAGGGAAATAAATACATAACAAAAGAGAGAGAAAAAGAGGGATCTACCAGCAGTGAGCGGGTAAACATGACGAGCAGTAGAGGACGTCTGCATGCTGCTTGTTGCTGATATTTCAGTTGGAAATACAGATGGGTATAACCTCGAATGAGGCGGCATTTACACAGGAACATTGGCAGCACCTGAAGAATAATTCATTAAATATATGAAAACTGCAAGAATTGTAAACAAGGATGAACCTTTATTAAGAGTTGTAAAGAAATATGAACCTTTATTAAGTGTTCAATGCTAGTCTATCCTCGAACTACATTTCGAATTTCATCAAATTCTGGGTTCGTTTACTATGTCTTTCCTTCAATTTTGAGTTTTAAAACCTCTACTGCAGGTGGAGAATTTTCTTCAAACTGCAAGTTTTAATGATATTCATTGTTTTGGTTGTTGTAGGGGAATTTTTAGCTTATTACATGTGCATCTTTATTAAAAGATGTTACTTGCAATTTGTTTTAAATTTCCCTTTCTTGTTTTTGTCTTTTTTATTGTTTTTTGGTCTTTTTTAGTTAAAATAGGGATTTTTTGACTCAATTACAAGTAAACTTGCAGTTTGGTCAAAAAACCCCTACTTTAATGGTTTTTGCATATAATAGGGATTTTAAATCCCCATTACATATGTGCAAGTATTTCTAACTTGTTGTAGGGATTTTATTTCCCTTTTACAAGAAATTAAAACTTGCAGTTTGCTCCAAAAAACCCGATTTTGCCTTGCAAGTGCATTTTTGACAATTTTAAACTTGTCATTTGTCCAAAAAAACCCGATTTTGGCTTGGCAAATGAAAAAGTAAAAAATAAAACTTGTCATTTGTCTAAAAAATCCCGATTTTGCCTTGTAAGTGGAAAAAGTGAAATTAAAACTTGTATTCTTCTCCCAAAAACCCAATTTTCATTCTCTTATGCAAATTCGAACTTGTCTTTTGTTCCAAAAAACCGAAATGCAAGAAAAAATGATTTTTGACCATTTCAAGACAAAATTTGTGGAGAGATTGTTGGAGGAAGGAGGCGTTTTGGTTTGCATCCTATTTTCATGCATTCATGGACATCTTTCACACCAAATGGAGGTTGCATTGACTGGTTTTTCGCCCTAAATCAGCAACCACGTTTTTCATAAATGCCACTTTTTGAGGGATTAAATCTTCAACAAACTCCACTCTCCTAAATCGTTTTTCCCTTTCTCATCTAGGCGTGGAGTTTAGGAGGATTGTTGAGCTATTAAATGATGCCATTTGGTGTGCAAATGATGGCCACGTTTTTTCCACAACTCCTTTGGCTACGCTTTGCAAGCACAAATCATCATTTCTTCTACTTCCTCCTTAGGCATTTTGCTCCAATCCTTTTAGGCGTGCTCTCTCATTGGCACTTTGATCTTCCAAATTTGGGATTGTTGCTACATTTATCAGTTTGGGGCATTTTTACAAAAACGTGTTAAGGGTTTTGGCATTGCGGATTGCTTCTATTTTTGGTCTTCCTTCTTTTTTCAAAAAATTGGTTGCATTTTTGGAGAAGCATTTGCATTTTCAAGAAAGGTATGTTCTCTTTCCTTTCTTTCCTTCATTTTATTATTTTCTTGTTTTCTTAATTTTCGTTCTTAGTTGTTTTTTTTTTGGCATGTGTTGTTCTTCTCCCAAAAATTGGTTTTTGTGAGAGAAATTTTCCCCTTGGTATGCAATTTTTGAATTGCATTGTTCTTCCCAAAATTCCCTCTTTACTTGTATTCGGGACTTTTAATCTTGATTACAAGTTCGCTGGAAATTCTTGTTCTTCCCCTACGGTTAAGGAATTTAACCATTTTTGGTTAAAATTCCAAGTTAAAAAGTGTGAAATACCCCTCCCTTGCAAATTCGGGTTTTGAAAACCGGATTACATGTTGAAGAGTTCTTCCCATTTTCATGAAAATGACTTTCCCAGATTTTCCCATTTCTATCCATTCATGTTCCCCATATCTGTACTTTCCATTTCCATCATTTCCCGCAAGTCAAAATCTCATTTTTCGTCCATTTCTCCATTTTTGAATTTACAAGTGTACTTGTATTTGGGTTTTAAAACCCCAATTGCATGTATGTCCTTTCCAACTTGTATACTTGAGAAAATTCTCCCAAGATCCAAAATTGGTCAAAGTCAAGATTTTCCCATTTCTACATATTTCCCCTCTTCCTCTCACAAAATCGTGAAATTCAAGAATCAAAGTTTTACCCATTTGGAGAAGGAAGAATGATATTTGCAGCTGACTTTGATGTTGCCTTAACTCTTTTAAGTCTTCATCACAACATTTCAGGTTCACAATCAATGTCATATTTGCAGGCATCTCCAACTCCAAAGAAAATGAAATACAAATATGACAAATATTAGAAATGAGGTTGCACCTTCCCAGGTTTCTTCTCCTTTGGATTGCATCAGAGACACGGAGATAGGGCATGTTGATATGGCATAATTCATCAACAAGGTAGAAGATCCACAAGATAATAACTTGCAGCGGCTGTTGGACAGCCATATCCATCATGCATCTTCCTTCCCAGTGGCTGCCCTAGAACCTGAGTTTGTTCTTGCATGCGCCCATCATTTTGACAAGGAATCAAGAGTCATAAAAATGATGATGGTGAAGCTATAATTCGTCTTGATGCGGATACAATCGAGAAGGTCTTTAGAATACCTCCTGCACCTGTTTATATGGAAATCACCAAAGAAAGTGCAGCGGAATATTACATGAAGAGGGAAAAAGATTGCAAGCGGCACATCAATAGGTGGATCCAAGAGCCATGTCCTTCCTTCTCAAGGTGGGCAAAGTTGTACCATTGTGATTTCAAATGGGAGATAGGAGACACCATCACTCTTCTCAGCAGGATGATGGGCCTTGAGCATTCCAATGTTTTTGAGCCATGGATGTATCAATTCATTATGTTCATACGACAGTCACATCACATTTCATGGGGGGAAGTCATCAGCGATGCCTTGTGCAAACAACTTGCAGCAGTTCCTACCACCATGACCTTCTTCATGAATTCTTATTTGGTATATTTAGTAGCATCACTTAGACACTTTCCAAGTCTTTCTACCAAGGGTGATCGCTCGCTTATACCAGTTTGGGACTATTATGACCAGTTGCCGTTGAGACCCAGTAGATTGCATTTCAGAAGGATCCAAGATGCATTCTTCGGATATTTCATGTGTCAGTTTGACAAAAATCTCAGGAACAAAAGAGTATTAGATGAGGCATGGGTCAAGGTGTTTGAGTATGGGTGTTTGTTTCTGCAATTTCCCATCTTCACCTATATGAGGATAGGATGCTATGATGGTCAGCCATACATGCTTCCGAGATACCCAACCGATAAGATAATTATTATGGAGTTGGGAAGATAGATCATGGTTGTTCACACTTTTTAGTCTGCTAGACACAAGGTTGGAATGAAGATCTCTACCACAAACCCATTGAAAATTGGTCGATACTCCCTTGTCACATCTGTGAAGGCTAAGGCCATGGAGGCTGAATTGCAGGAAATCAAGCTTAAAAGGTTCAAACCTAGAGCTGATTTTGATAATAGAGGTATGAAGGAGAAGATCAAGAAATCCTTTGTGCATGTTCATTGCATTGAAGACATCTTGGTAGATCTCCGCACAGAAGTCGAAGTCCTCAAGATGGATTACTGCAGGCTCACTGTTGAGCAAATTGTTGATTTGAACTTGACAGATATCCCACAAGGGATGATTGATGACGAGCATATACTTGATCCTGAATACACTTCATGAAGGGTTGAGGAAGCTCCACTTCCTTTGATCCAATGGTCACACAAAGAGTGCATCTCCATCCTTGACAGATTTTAGCCTATCTTGGCCAACACTAACGCATGGCTGAAAAGTAATGTTGTTAGACTTATCAAAATCAAGGTTGGTAAAGAAGATGATTCTACGGGGCCTCTTGGATGGAAATTTGAGATTTGGATTGACAACAAGGAGGGTGCTTCATATTTGGGCACAAGGATCAAGTTACGAGTCAATCATGCAGTAGTGCTTCCTCCTGAGGAGACGACTATTCGTGGGAAGGAGAAATCATGATTCCATGTTAAGGTGATCGATCTGGATAATCCAGAAGAGGGGCAGCAATCTGATGACGCTCCTAAGTCTCCAGTTTCAGACTCGATTTATGAGGCCGTTCCTCCAGTTTCCATTGAGACGCCTCTTTCTCCTCCTAATTTTCTTGTGGATGAGTCTCCTCAGAATGCAATTCTCATTTCAGCATACGAGCCATCTCCTGATCATCAACAAGAAAGTGTGTTGAAAGTTCCTGAAGATATTCCTACTTGCATTTAGTTATCAAAAATTGATACTTCCACTTCTGGTTTTGAAGAGTCCATGAGGCAATCTTCATGCCCATTGGCAACTGAGAAAACCGTGGTCGCTGTCCAAACAGATATTCCTCCCAAGATGACCACGGTGATTCAAACAGAAACTGCTTCTCCTTTGCCTACGACCGTGACTGGAAGAGAGTTGATGACTTTGCCTCCATGGCTTAGTTCTTTTACCCCGAAAAGGAAGAAGCAAGAAATCTCACCTGATGCCTTTGATTACCAACAACTCAAACAGTCTAGATCCAAAGTTGCTAAGAAGGCCAAGACTATCTCTAAGGTAATTGTTGATAGCAACAAGATGAAAGTAGCTGAAATTGTGGAACCTATTGCAAATAAGCCACTTGATGAAATGTCAGCTGCTGATTATAAGGTTACTAGGATAGAGTTGGGCAAGCAAACACATGAGGTCATTAAACATGATGCTCAGTTTTCTGTTGCTTCATTGGTGCAAAGGTGTGATGATCTTCTTGCAAAGAAAGACAAGCTAGAAGAGAAAAACCGACAGCTTATGGCAGCCATTCATAAAATCACAAAACTTGTTGCTGAAGGGAGTAACTCCATAGGTTCTTCTGATTCCCAAAAATCGATTCGTGGAGTGGAAAGGGCTGCTCAGAAAGTACAAGCACTGGATTCCTAGGTTGATCAGCTTCATAATCAATGTGTACAAGTAATGAAAGACATTTTTCAAATAATGTCTAAGTTGGAAACCATTGAGGAGAAACTGGATTAGACTTCTAACACTTTCAAAAAGAATCTGGAAAGTGTTGAGAAAAGTCTGACAATCTGGCGTATTAGGCCCCAACAACAGCTAAGAATTTGGCAGGAGCATGACATCATCTCTTCCAGGGTCATGTACTTGGAATTTGAAGAACTCCTGGAAAACAAGACCCTTGTTCTTGAATCCCTCATTGAGGAGATCGGTGATGCAAGGAGATTCCGGGGTGAAGTTTACCGAGGTATTGTCTCACATTGTGAAAGGGCCTCTTGCAACATAGTAAGTCAGGATGGAGAACTGATTCCAGAAGAAGAAGTTCTTGCTGATTTACAGATGATGATTCATAATGAATGGAGGAGCGAACAATTCTTGGCAGCTTTGATTCAAGCATTGATGAAACACCAAGCCTTTCTACATGCAATCCAGTCTATCCTGGATCAAAACAATTCCGCGCTCCTCCGCTGTCACGACACTATTGTGAAGAATATGGTTGTTGCCAAGAACACCCATGAACCAGATCCTGAGGAACTACAAGCTAGCATCCGGAAATTTCAAGGATTTGTGTCTTCACAAAATGCAACTTAAGTGTTTTTTAACACTTAGTTGATTTTTTTCCTTTTTTGTAATCTTCAGTTGTACTTTAGTTTTGACAAGTTGCATGTAAAAGTATTTTTTGTAAAATGCAAGTTACACATTACTTGCACTTTTGTAATTACATGTAAATCAACTACAAGTTGTGTCCGATTAGGACTGTAGTTGGAATAAGTCTTAGTTAGTTGGAGTAACTCTTAGTTAGTTAATGAAATCTCAGTTATTTATTGAATGAGTCTTGGTGGTTGAGAGAATCTCTCAAGTTAGTTAGGATCCTCCCACCTTTTTCTCAAGGCTCCTCTTCTATAAATACTTGAGGAGTCCATTGTAAATATATCTTTTGGAAAGCAAGCAAAAACTCTGCCAAATTTACAACAAGAAGTCTTTGAGTCTTTGAGCTACATGTTTGAGTTTGAATCTTTTATTTCTTCTATGCCAAGTGTTTCTAAAGGAGCTTAGTCCAATCTGATTTGAAGTCTTTGAGCTGCAAGTAGAGAAGATTAATTAAAATAGGAAACTCTCTTGAAGGAGCAGCAAGTCTTTGAGCTTGCATTAGTTCTTGTCTTTGTGTTGAAAGAATAGATTATTCCAGTCTTTGAGCTGTTATCTTTTATTCGTTGTAAAATTTAGTATAGCAAAGGGTAGATAGGACTTCCAATAGTCAAGTCTTTGAGCTTGATATTGCTATCCCGTCCCGAAGGAAGTGACGGAAGTCTTTGCGCTTTTAGGAAACTTCATTTCCTTTTTCTTATTTCACTTGAAAGTGGTTATTGTTGTTATTCAATTGCTTTCTTTTTCTGTGAAGAGAAAATGATATTATCTTTCT